>NC_057767.1:39129687-39352857 GCF_010389155.1 Erigeron canadensis
GCGGTTGATCCGGGAAATCTGTAGTGTACACCCCGCTGATGTTTCTGAAATGCGCCTCCAGGAGCGACACGCTTGTCGGGAGAGCGAACGAGTGGTTGTTCATGCTGGCCGACATCCTTTGTCCGAAGATCCCTTGGCACGTTTGGTTCGGTCCCCCGCCACAGGCCGACAATCCCAGCCCCATGGTCACAAACATGTTCTCGTCCACTGTGCGTGGCACCGGGGTCCAGAAGGGACTTGTGACCAGCCCCGTTAGATTGCTCGAAAACGTAAACGCGGTCGGGGTGTCGTTCAAGGCCGGCAGGACCGGAAGGACGGGGGTGGACGTTTGGGAGGCGTTCTGGTAGGCGAGGATTGCGGTCGTGGTGTTGCTGTTGATGGAGACCCCGACGGCGCTCGCGTATGGACGGGCAGCCATATAGTATAAGCCAGGGGCTTGGTTTGCGGTCAGCAGGACATCGGTGGTTTGGCCTGGACCGAGAAGGATGACGTCGGTCACATATGGGTTGGTGTAGGCCGCATCCGCCCCAACCACAGTCAGGCTGTGGTTTGCTATCTTGAAGAAGAATTGACCGTTCATGGCAGAGTTGATTATTCTCAACAGATATGTCTTCCCTGGCACAACATCTAGCCTATATGTTTCTGCGTGTACAATAATTAAGTTAATTATGAGCTGAATTTTTTTTAATCGAAATTAGCTAGCTATATATTAACTGAGTAATCCTATTTAATTAGCTGGCAATTGATTTGATTTTTGGTGGACTCACTATTTGAAACTGAACGGCAGTTGTTGAACAAATCCCCGGGCCAACCGTTGATGGTATAAGCGTCGGAGTCAACTGGTGCTGCTCCGGTAGCCAACGCGGCATTCTCAACGTCGATAGGGTTAGCATTCCACCATTCTCCTGATGACCGAAGAAAGAAATAATAATAATTAGCTAGCAGGAATGGATATGATGAAGAAATTAATTAAAAGCGAGCGCGCCGGTACCTAGCAAAATCGTATCCTCACGGTAAGGTTTGGGAAAAGGGTACTTCTGGCCATCTCGGGGACGAATGACAAGAGCACCATAAACAGTTGCTCTAAGCCAGGAAGAGTGTGCGTGCCACCAAAGGGTGCCCACTTGTCCCGTCAGATTGAACCTGTAAGTGTAGTTTCCTCCTGGCCGGATTGGGCACTGAGTCACGAATTCAGGACCATCCGCCCATTGACTTAATCTTTGAAACACTCCATGCCTGCGCGCATTCATTCATCATCAAAATATCCATTCATTCATGCATATACTAATTATTACGAGTAATTAATTAAGATGAAAGAGGAGCTGATGAGGGTGTCCGTACGTACGTACCAATGAATAGTAAGGTTGTATGGAGATCTGTTAAATACATGTACGATTACGGTGTCACCCTCCTTCACCCTTAAAGTCGGTCCTGGAAGGCTTCCATTCACTGCTGTGATTACTTGATTTTGACATAACCGATTCACCGTTAGATTTTTCACCTGCAGTTCGTACATACGTACATCATTTTAATTAGCTAGTCGACTTAAATGAAACGAATTCTATATATAAGAGCTAGCTAGCGATATATCGAGCTATCTATCTATATATGAATGACTAAAATCTATCCTCCGTAAAATAGCTAGCTAGTTACATTGAATGAAGTTTCCACAATATCAGCAGTAGCAGACAACGACAATGAGAGAAAAGCTAGCAGCACGAAGCCAACTACAAAAACAGATCTTGGCGCCATATATATATATATATATATATATGCGTAACAACTTAATGAAATTTGATAGAGAGAAGAATAAATGAACGAATGAATTGAATGAATGTTGTAAATAATGTGTATTTGAGGTCTATATATAGGGAAATTTGTTGTTCTTTTAAATAATAAACAAATATTTAAAGAATCGATGATGAGTAGTAGTAGTAGTGGGTAGATCGAGGAAGAACATTTCCATCGATTGCGTGAACAACATGTGAGAGTTGAATTTTACAAGGGTTTGAACGAGTTAATTAATTCATTAATTAGTTGAACCTTCTCCTTCTATATATACAGTACCAATTCGCTTTTGACAATCCTATTTGTTAATTACCTAGTTTTGTTTTTATATAGAACCAATTTCCATTATAAAAAGACGACCATTTATGAATTTATTTTTAATACTTATAAAATACTAATCATGATCATACCGCGGGACATAATGCCAACCAACTTATAATTAAGTCGTCATCCAGACTGTTGTTTTTTCTCACGCGTATAGCGAGGTGTGTATATATATTATACGCTGCCCGTGTCCGGACAAGAGAATATTCAGATTTCTGACCAGACACTTTCAGCAACGACATTGACTAACACGTCAGGTACGACAGAAGCCATGTGTGGCTGACCCGTTTGACCGCTGCTCATGGTCTGTGTGTCGTTAGCTTCCACCAACCGACTGCATTAAATGATTTGACTATTGACCAGAGTATTAGTAGTGACGTCGCTGTTAATACTCACCCCGAAATCCGAATATAAAGGTACGTCCCCATCCATTAATTCCTTATCCCCATTCTTATATTTTATTTCCTTCTCTCTTAGTGATCACGAGCGAAGACGTGTCGAAGTGAAAGCCCCTGGGATTATTATCTCTTCTCTTCCGCAAATATCCGACCATATCACCCTTTTTCTCCTATTTTTGCAATCCGACCACCAAATATTCCGGTCACTTTTCCAACGAAGTATTAACAACGACCTATCTGGACTTTTAGCAACGACTTTTCCGGCCACCACACGTTCTAGCCGCTGCGGTTCAATTTTTCCGGCCATTAACCCTTTTTTGTGTGTTTTTGATAGTTTTGTTCATATTTATATGTTAATATTTTAATTTTTTTATATACATTTGTTAGTATTAATATGTTAGAATTATTAGTTTTGTAAATGGTAATATTGATATGTTAATATTGTTATCGATATGTTAGTATTGTGATTGTTTAAGGTTGAAAATTTAGTAGAATTGTAATTGTTGTTATTGATGTTTAGCGGTAAGTATTGTCAAAAGTTCCCATATTTTAGGAAAAAACGTAGTAAAAATATAAGAAAAAAGATTATATCTTAAAAAATAAGCATAAATAAACAAAGGATAAAAAAAGAGTAAAAGTATAAGTATAAATATATAAGTTTAAAAAACAAGTTTTAAAAAGTATTATAAAAATAAATCAAAAAAATATAGATAAAAATAAGTATAAAACTAAATAAATAGTTTGTATAAAAGGGTTTATGTGCACTTCACATACTCTGTAATTTTTCTCCCATTTTTTATTTTATTTTTTTTATTTTAATTTACGGTGTACTCTGTAGGTGTGCGCGATTCAGTGACTTCCTTCCACCATCTGTGAAAACGCCCCCATTTGTCGAATTTGCAAAATGATGGCTGAGGGCCAGATCCCTATCGCCGAGTACGACACGTACAACAAACCCTACACCCAGGGTCGACTTCAAACACTCTAACATCCATCTATAATTACCCTGTAGTTCATCTGTAACAAATGTGTATGCTATGCTGAAAGTCCTGTTTGTTGAAGTTACACCGAAAATCTCAACCAACGACATGTTGTATAAGTTGGTTTTGTACGTGAAGTCTATTTCAATAATCCAAGAGAATGATCGCCACAACTCAAAGGATGTTGGATATACGAAAGACGGATTCTCCAACCGACCAGATACGCTATTTGTGGTAAGATAATAAAAGTATTTATGCTTCTTTAGAAAATGAAACATAACATGCGACGGTTGAACAAAAGGGAGTACGTAGGTCATTTCGAATACCCTAGCATAGTAAATAAATAAAAAAAGATGTATATTCTATATATCTAACCTGCATTAGAGTTTTCCTTGCTTTAACGACCACCATCTTCCGTCTTATTTTCAGATGGTTGTAAATGTCTTCTGCATAGGTCAAGTTTGGAAATTCTTTTTTCGTCTGAATTACAATATGACGGGGTTGTGTACGCGTAACCCTCCAAATTATTTGATGAATAGTGATTATATCTATCGTCTATAATATTAACCATCCAACCACCATCCTTTGTCAAACGATCTTCCAATCTAAAGGGGCATTCAATTTTTATTGACCTTTTAATGGGCCCAATTGACCTACTATCTCTTTTCCGAGCACGATTACAGACTAGGGTCACTTTATTGACGTCACCAGCTGAGTTGGAATTTGACCTTCGTTTGATTAAGACATTACCAAGCTCCCGTGCTGTTCTTTGGGCCCAATTGACAGTTCTTGGTGTGAATCGAACACTTGAAATAGTAAAATGTACCCGAAACAAAGAAAAGTTAGTATTAAATTTTATGTTACATTTAAACGTTAATATCATCATTTATTTATACCTCATCGGTGTAGAAATCATTAGCGTCGTAGTCAAATTGGGCCCCCGCCCTCCGGGATTCAAATTCATCATGAGGCTCTTCTAACTTAAACCTCCATACACATTTATATCAATAGTATTAATAAACATATATATATATACCTACTATATGTAAATACCTCTACTATATGTATGTAGCATACCCGATGACGAATAAAGAAGTAGAAATAAGAAATAAAGAATGAATGTAGTTCGGAAGCAGATGAGAACGATAGACTGAAAATGAACGAACAAATTCATCACGCTAGATGTACGTATAATAACCTTTTTATTTATAAATTATATGATAGTATTATTTAATAACACGAGATGTATATCTGCGCAATGTGGCGGGGTTAGTGGTAGCTACACGAGATGTGGCGGCAGCAGTAGCGACAGGTTGTGTCGGCAACGGTGGTGGGGGCGGTGATGTGGGCAACAATGGTAGTGAATATAAATATAATTGATGATAAAGAAGGTAATGTAGTTATTTTAAGGATTAGGAAATTTATGTTAAATTATTTTATTAAGGGTATTATAGGTATATTAGTTATAAATGTTTAAAATAGTGAATAAAAGAATGAGATATTTTAGGTATATTAATTCATCTTTAAGATTTTAAGAAAGGGTCCTTTTTATAAGTATCTCTTTATATAACTAAGAAATGATATTTTTTTTTCCTAACTCACACTTTTCTTTTCGTGTCAACTAAGATTTTTGCTTATGTGACCTTTTCTGTTAATTTTAATGTTTTTTTTTAATATATATTAACATTTAAATCTATATTTTTTAGTGCTTATGTGACACTTAATTTGTTACATCATCATTTGTCTACATGGACATCTGTTTTTTAATAATTTGCTATATCAATCTTTTTGTAACTTATCACTTTTTATTTTGCTTTTGTATTTAATTATCTTTATACGTGAAATATAATTACTTTAATATAATATAAAACTAGATTATATTGATAATTTTATCTAATATTTTACTATCCGATTATATTATCAATGTTAAATTAGATATTTACTTTATCAATTTCACACATATGTTTTTGATATTTGTTATTATATATGATTTAATTTCCCATCTTCACCTTTATATCTATTTTTTTTTCCTTTTATTTTTTTCTTTATTCTACTCTATATATGTTCCTTTTAGATTTTACATGCTTAATAAAAGTATAATATCATAAAAAATCCATTTAATTATTATTATTATATAACATCTATTAATACTTTTGACGTATATATGTTAATAATTGTCTTCAAGTAATATTACTTAAAATCTTATATTTGTAATCAATTTAATGTAATGTGTATATTACCATACATCGCATGGGCTTAATCTAGTTATAGATATGCTAAGATTTATAAATGTACTTTTTATAAAAGATATTTTCATAGATCGATATGATAACATTATAAATATAGGAATTTAGTTATATATATATATATCAGTAATAGTTGAATAATAATTTCGTTATATATGATATCTAAAAGGTACATAGATCGAAAAGAAGGATGTCGCTTGAATATTGCATCATGTGTCGATGAAATGATGTTCCAATCTCATTTTAGTATATATTATTATTATTAGATATATATAGATACTAATAGATAGATAGTATTGTTTATTAGATATTTACGGGATTTGTTTTAACTGCATGATGTGCAACTGTTGCTTATTGTACGTGATATATGTAAAAAAGTTTAATGAAAATTAAAATAAAATAAATCAGTAAGACTTTGCTAGAGCACAATCCTATTAATATTGTTGGGTGTTGTACGTAGCAGTTTCATGGCTTTTAAAATTGTCATGATATTCTTAATTTTATATAATGACTACATATAGAATTATTTCAGACATAAAAATAGTTAATGATTTATTGGTTAAGAAGAATAGGATATCAATTATTTAGTTAAAAGATTTAAATGTAATTATTGATAGTAATTTTTTTTTGTTTCTTATACGACGAATTTAAAGAGTAATAAATCCATTGATAAATATTTTTTATTTGGATCTAAGAATTGATTGTTCTTATATTTTTTGTTTTCCAAAATTCTATATATAAAACAATAAATATTGTGAAAAATATGGATATAAGACATACACACAAAATAAACAAGTGGGTCCCGAAAAACCAGACATTCACACCTCTCATGGAGATGTCATCCCCAGAACTTGGCAAGAAGACGATGAAAACGTGAATTGAGAACAGCCGAGAATGTGTGTGAGAACGGATAGCGACAATACGGTAAGCAAGAACCCAAGTATTTGAGCCGAAAACAGCCTTAGAATTTTAGCCTTGGTGAGCTTCTCAATGTTAAAAACATTTATTTTGTTTCTATTAATTTGTGTTTGTGTTTGAGCTTTCTCTGACTAGATTTGTAAGCAAGAAAGATATGTTAAAGTACATGTTAGCTTTCATACCTATATTTTGATAGTTTGATGTACTACAAAATCACGTACTGGAAGTGTAGTACATGTAAAATTCTATCTATTAAGTTGTACGACCTTCTCGATCCGTTCGCATGACCACTTGCGCCCCTTCATTGTTAAAACCTGAGATAATTTCAATCCTTTTCTATCTTATTTATAGATTTTAACTAAATTTAGACACAGTAATAAATATAAGATAGGTTTAAAACATTTTTAAATACGTAACCAAAAGTTTTGTAAAATTAAATAAAATTACAAATATATGAAAATCAAACTCATAAGTTTAAATGTAAAAAATATAATATTGTTGAAATATTAAATACATATAATAAATTTATACAAAAAAACAACATATACTTCCTTCCGTCCCAATTTAAATATCTAAATTTGAATTATTGAGTAAGTCTTCTCCAAATTTGATCATAAATATATTTATTTGTGTTATATAATTTTTAATAAGAATTATATCAATAAAAAATATATTTAACACTTTATCTATTTATATATTTTATATCAGATATTTAAAAGAAATATAATTATAGTTAAAGCTGAGGAGGAAGACTCTAAAACAACCTGGATATTTACATTGGAGTATTATATTTCATCTTTGGTAATAAAACCTTTTAGACAATATCTATTGTAAAGTAGCAATTTTGCCTATATAGACAGGGTCAAGAGTTCAATCTTCATCTCAGGCAAAAGTTTGAGGTCTGTTTATATCATTTAAATAAAACCTGGAAGCAGTCTCTCTACCTTGATAGATGTAAGATTGTCTACATCTCAACTTCCCCCATATACCGTTGAGGTATTGGGACCCAAAAATCATAGAAAACGGTATTGTATGTTTACTAGTTATAGACAATATCTATTGTTTTTTTTTTTTTTATCAACATCTTAAATCTTTTTTAATTTTATTGGAGAGGTTACAAGGTATAATTGTATTTACATGAAAAATTAGACGTGGTTGATAAAATCCAACCGTTGAAAAAATATATCTACTACTCCTTTATTATGATTATCCACCCCCCTATTTTAGGAAAGAGTTAGAAAATAGTTAGATAGGAAATTACTAGATTGCCCTTAATAAACAGTCCTTAAGAAAAAAGTTATTAGATATTAGCAAAATTACTCTTAATGAATTAATTTATACTTTAAACTCTTATTTTCTAAAATATCACTATCACCATTGTATCAACTTACATAGCCAGATCACTCGACATCAATTGTTGATGTCATCGATCACCACCCGTCACCGACACCACTAAACCACCGTCGCCGCCGCATTGCGCGGGTACAATGCTAGTATTACTATATAAAGATTATACACCTTTGTTGAAAAGTTATAAGAAAAAAAGATATTAAATGATCATTCCACCGCTAATGAGTAAATTTGCATCAGTCTTTTATTTTATAAAATATCTACCATTTAGATTAATATGAATTCTTAAGCTCAAAAATGAAAAGTAAATATAATGATTTGAAAAACAATATTTGAGATTCTTTTTGTTTATCTTTATTTAAAACGACAATCTATAATACTCTTACTATTTGAGATTCTTGATCGAATAAAAAGATTGAATTTGATATAAAAATAAATAGAATTTGACATTAATTAACGAATTGTCAATCGATAGAATCTAAACTAGAAAATTATTAAATTAAAAATTATATAACTATATAATATCATGGGGTTTGCTAAATACAGCCCTTCGGGCTGTGTTTAAGATACATAAATTGTTTGTACATTTAACATGAAAATCAGGGGGCGGACTTTTAATATGACATGTACAAGTTTTTTTAAGCACGTTTAATACAGCCCTTAGGGTTGTATTTAACATTTCCCTAATATCAATTACCACTGAGCAAATCATAATTTACTAAATTTTAAGATTTCGATAAGTTAACAACTCAACATAAACTCCCACGGTAAAAGGAAAGACCTTAATCAGAACACATCTCAAGCCATTCACTTTCCTACTCTGAATGCTGCTCCACCGAAGGATCTAGTTGTGATTCAAATCCTGGTTTTAATATAAGGATATGTCGAGCCTATATCAAGGGACGCATTGAATGTGATATTATTTATGAGTAATGTTTCCTTCAGCTACCGGAGGCCATTAAGGCCTGAATGACTCCTCCCTGGACCTCGTTAATAGGGTTTGCAGCCTAAAAAGTGAGCCCTTAAATAAAAATAGATCTCCATGTGATGGTTGAGAACCCCCCTTACGTTAGACGCGAGACACTGGACTTCGTAGTGGTCAGATGTCCTTCGTTGTACAATGTACTCTTAGGGAGACCAACCATGTGCCGATTAGAAATAATCGCTTCTACCATCCATTCCATGGTCAAATATGAGACGCCCAATGAAGTAGGAACTATTCACTCCGAGTTTGATTATATGAAGCAAGTCCAAGGAAGCATCCGAAGCCTGTTGAGCATGAAGATATCTTATGGTTAACCTAGCTTTTCCCGACTTGGCAGGTGCCCCCCGTGTCATAGATGTCGAAGGTGCGAACATTCTAACGGAGCATAGACTTAATGAACGAAAAACGACCAAAAGAGGCACAACCTTGCTGCCAAAATAGATGAAGTTGCCTGCAAGGAGGTAGATTAGTAGTCAAAAGCAGGCATTATACGCAAATTTACAAACCATGTAATGATCAAGAAAAGCGACGGAGGTTGGAGAATGCACTACTACAAACAGACTCATCCTTGACGCGCAATGCGCGTCAAGAAGAGCTAGGATGACACGCACATGCCCGTCAAGGAAGAACTAGTCATAAAGCTTCATGACCCGCATTTGTGCTTCATCCGTTTATGACGCGCACTTATGACACACATTTATGACTCCCTTTTTTGACCTTCGTATTAGAGAGTCATAACCTTTATGACCCACTTTTTTGACATATGTTTTTGCGTGTCATAACCTATAAAATTATTTTTTTTATTTTTTCTGAAAAACCTAATTATATACATAATAAACCTGACAACAAATTAACCTGATAATAGTACAAATTAACCTGATAATAAATTAACCTGATAATAAACGCATTTGACATATATCAAAACCATGTGTCACCAATTCATTACATAACGATTCAAGTCCAAATAGATACCGATAATTAGTTAAATGCGGTTTACAATACTTTCTACCTAAAAATGAAATCCGACACACAAATTGCCCATTCTTCTCGAATATCGTCTAAATCCGCCTCCATGTACTCATTGCTATCACCACCAATCTAGTCAAAAATAAAACAACATTTTATATATGTATATTACTACTTAAACTACTTAAAACAATTAATTAACTACTTACATTGTAATTTTCGAGAACCCGAACTCCATGTTTAACTACTTCCTTCATAAACTTCAACATGAAGTACCCACATTCGGTGCTTCCGGGCTGACGTGGACACTACACAAGAAATATGCAACAACATCCAACCAGCAACATAAATTCTGTAGCATAAATTAAGCAACATACAACTAGTTAGATCTCGATCAGCAATACAGCAGTTGGATCTCGATTAGCAACAACAGCAACATACTTAACATGTTTAACAATCAGCACAACTAAGTAACTAACTAATTATCCATAAAGTAGCTACTAGGTAAATTGCATATATGTGCATGTCTCATCCAAACCTATCCACTAATTAAGCATGATTAATTATTGCATATAGTTTATATATATAGCATATATACTTTACTGTCCAAGATACTTGGTGTGGGTTCTAGCTTGCTAAGGCGTGTTGAGCTTTGATTGATTTTTTCTTTTATCACCATATATATATATACTCCTTTAGATCTTTTTTCCGAATTCCCTTTAATTATACGAGGAGCCACCATTAACATATAAATATGCATGCGTACTTATCAACACTAAGGTTCTTAATCATCTTGTGTGTTCGTGAAATCGATCGATCATCTATTTATGAAACTTTAGTCGTTGGTGTAATCTTAAGGGATCTCATCTTATCAATCAAAAGGTATGATGTCAAACAAAATTTACTGGATATATATACTGATTTAAATTTTGAACAAAATGGAGGAGAATAATAGCACTTCACCAGATTAAAATATAATATTTTTGAGAACATGGAAAGTAGCTTTGAAGAGTTTATATGAGGATGAAAACCCTCCACTTCTTAACCAATCAGCAACATACAACAACATACAACTAGTTGGATCTCGATCAGCAACAACAGCAACATACTTAACATGTTTAACAATCAGCACAACTAAGTAACTAACCACTCAGCAACATATAAACAACATACAACTAGTTGAATCTCGATCAGTTTCAGGCCGGGTGTACTAACCAACTAACTAACTAACTAACTAACTTAACATACAACTAACTACATACTTAACAAACAGCAGCAGCTCAAGATAATATTCAACAAATAACTAACCTTAGAATTAACCCAATTAAGTTTAGTCCTCTTATTGTTTTCAGCTTCTACATCATACAATGCCATTGCCCTACAAAGAATTAACCCAGATAAGTATTACATCATACATCATAAAGATTCTATAATTTGTATTGCTTACGCATCCACTATTTGCTTGAACTAAAGATTGACGTCGCTAGTCGATCGGGAATCAAGATAACAGAACTATAGTCCAATATATTATTGGTGATGCCAGTTTAAAACAGAAAAATTGATTTACAGTTAAATAACTAAAACAAGAACACCAACTTAAACATATACAAATTATTATTTAACTAAATTACTACCTTAAAACTATACAAATCATTTACAGTTAACTTATTCACAAACACCAACAAATACTAAACTGATAAAACTCTAAAACACCAAAAAAAAAATGATAAAACTACGCTATTTACATTTTCACAAACACTTGGTGTGCTACATTAAAAATCAATACAACTACATTAAATAAGAACACTAGCAAATATTAAACAAGAACACCAAGAAATATTAAACATATACAAATCATTTACAGCAAAATATTATTCACAAACTCCAATAAATATTAAACTGTAAATATAAAACTGCTACATTAAAAATCAATAAAACAGAAAACATTAAAATAAAAAGCCTACCTTTCAAAATTAGGGCAAACTAATGGGTTTTGAGAGGGGTTTGACATCGAGTGAAATTAGGGCAAACTGATGGGTTTTGAGAGGGGTTTGATGTCGAGTGAAATTAGGGCAAACTGATGGGTTTTGAGAGGGGTTTGATGTCGAGTGAAATTAGGGTTTTGAGTGATGGGAAATCAGGGTTTGATGGGCGGGAGTGTTACGTTTGAGAGTTTTGAGAGGGGTTTGATGTCAAGTGAAGGTTTTGAGATGGGAAATTTAGGGCGGGATCGAGTGATGGGAAATTTAGGGGGGAAGGTTTTGATGTCGAGTGAAAAATATGGCGGAGGGTTCAAATTTTTGAGATGAAAATATGGAAGATGAATGGATTGTAAAAGAGATGGTAAAAAAACCATAAGTAAATGATGCCTAGGGTATGCAAAAAAAAATGATGACCCCTATTTAGGACGAAGCAAAACAAGCGTCAGCTAGAAACCTATATTTTAACAGATTATGACCCATATGTTATGACGCTTCTGAAAACGCCTCATCTCCAACAGTAAATTTACTCGTAATGACCCTTATTTTATGACGCCTCACTTTGCGCATCATCTATTAGTGTGGGTCATAAAAAGCGGGTCAATGATAGCCCTGTTTCTAGTAGTGATGTGTGTAGATTTCACTCACATCAACAAAGTCTGCCATAAGGACTACTACCTTTTGCCAGAGATAGAATGAAAAGTCGAGTCACTAACGGACTACAAGCTGAAGTGCTTCCTAAATGCTTAGAGGATATCATCAAGTTCACATGGCTTGAGAGGACTAGGCCGGAAAAAACCCGCATTTTATACTAGAAAAAGTATCTATTGTTACCAGAAAATGTTCCTCGGGCTAAAGAACGTCGTAAGTGAAATAAAGGATATCACTTACGTGAAATAAATTTCAAGATAAATATTTATTCAAAACATATATAAAGATATAAACTTTAACTGTAAAACCATATATATTATAACATATTTTAACAAAATTTAAAACTATTATAATTACTATCTTTTTCAAAAAAAAAAAAAAAAAAAAAAATTGATAATTCATTTAGAATAAGCTAATATTTTAATACATTACATTTAAGTATTGAGATTGAATTATCATATTTAACTTACATTATTCATCATAAATTAGTCTAACTATAATCATATACTAGATTTTAGACCCGTGTCTAACACTGGACACGGGGTTATTAGATCTTCATACATTTAATTCATGAAATCTTATAATTTTGAGGATATACGGTTTTAAGTGTTATACTTTGCAAGTTGTAGTACAATAATCACAGGTTTTCTAAGTGTTATAATTTGCATGTTGTAGTACAATAATCACAGGTTCGTTACTGTTATTATTAGCTAAGATATATTGATGGAATCATTTGCCGTAGTCATTACACAAGACACATGCTACAATAATTTTCATATTATATAATTTTTTGAAACCAGTCGTACTCATAATGTAATATTATTATGAAAGATAATTAAGAATTAAAATATAAACATAATTGTGATCATGTACTTGACATTCAGTTATATGTATTTTGTCATGATGCGGACCCATTAACGAATAGTTTTATTTTCAATCACCTGTCCTATGATAGTTAGATAACAATTAGGATTGTTTTCATTTTACGGTTAGGTTTTTACGGTCAGTTGTAATTAAGCCGTAAATTTACGACTCCCAGCCATAAATTTACGGTCAGAACAAAAACAAATCCCAATCTTTTGGTCGAGTTGAGTCCTTTCAAGACTTGAAAGGACCGGGATCGACTCGACCATTTTTTTTCTTGATATTGTTTGACCACTTCCATACTTGGAAAAATTTTTGACCAAAATAATTTGAAAAACTCAAAACGCTCTAATTCAAATTCTAACGGATTAGAACACCTTAATATGTTACATTAGACATATTCTATAAGTTTCAGACTTTGAAAAAGTTGAATAAAGCTTGGAAAATTTTTGTTTGAGAAAAGAAGAATTGTGGCCGTGAGCACGGTCGACCGTGCTCCGCAGCCGTACTCCCAGACAGCTGAACACCAAGACGAAAATACTGCAGACGCTGAGCATGGTCATTATTTGTTAACAATTGGGACTCTTGATTTGAGTGACAATTCTAACTTTAAAAAATTAAATACAAACACTTTTTGTAACTTTTTAAAAAATTTAAAAAAAAGAACTACTCAAGTTGATGGTTAAAAAAAATATAAATTAAGTATTCAAGATTAAAAAGCGTAAATTATTGATGGAAAACAAAAAAGTGTAAATTAATGAGACTTTTTCTACAGATTAATATAAAATACTAATATAATAATATATTTGGATAATGATTGTTAGGATTTTTTATTTGAAGTAAATCTAATGATGACATAAGCGAGAGTCAATTTGATAAATTGAACGATTTGATTGGTTAATAAGTTATTAATTCAACTGTCTTATAGTATATATATAAAAATAAAGATAAAGATTAAATATTAAAAATAACTCATATATGAACACGGATGTTACCATTTTTGAAAAAAATCTTATCTTAATTTTAATTTTAATTTTAATATATATTAGAAAACAGTTGAACTAATGACTTATTGACCAATCACATAGCTCAATTTTATCAAATAAACTTTTGCTTATGTCAGCATTTAATTTAATTATAAATTAAAAATTTTAATAATCATTATCCAAATATTTTATTATATTAGTATTTATATTAATAATTGTAGAAATTTAATTTATCCTTTTTTGTTTTCCATCAATAATTTACACTTTTTAGCCTACAGACTTAATTTATATTCATTACAATATTTAGCTATTAACTTGAGAATATTTATTCTAACTTTTAGTCATTTAATTAACTAAAAAAAATTCAATAGATAAAATATTGTCTAAAAAAAATATTTTAAAAGAAGAAATATATATATGTATTTAATGTTCTAAAAATATATTATTATAATTTTTTTTACTAACATCCTTTACATTTAAATTTAAATATTTAATAATTTATTTTATTTTTAAAATGTTATAAACAATCCATTTATTTGACACGGACATAAATCTAGTATTCTACTAAAATTTAACCTTAAAATCATTTTAAAATTATAATATAGTGATATGTGGATTTTATTAAAAAGGATTCTAATCTAATCTCTTAAATTTTAATGTTATCATTTTTGGAGAATTTTTTATTTGTTATTAAATTTTTTTTTTTATCATTTCCATTACAGTATATTTTTCTATCTTGAAAGTCAACAATCCCTTTTGGTTAAATGGGTAAGCGCCAAACGTTGAATGCTGCGATTTCCTGTTTTAGGTGGGATATACGTGTAGTTTCTTTCCTTCTCTGTTATTACAATTCTTTAAGTTTTCCATTATCCCATTTCACTTCTCTTTTCCTGGTTTTCTTCTTATTCCTTCTTTTCTTCTACTATAGTTTAGATTCTCATCACCAAAGAAATAATAATAATAATAATAATAATAATAATAATAATAATAATAATAATAATAATAATAAAATAACATAACAAAATTTTAAGCATTAGTTCTACCTAGAGGGAATTTGGGATTACGATATAAAGTGATTATTTGATTATTACGTTTGTAAAACGCAAATAATTTAAAAAAGTGTTTGTGTGAAAAAGTGATTATTTGCTATGAAAACGCAGTTTTAGAGAAGCATGTAAATACATGCTTTTTCAAAAAACAGTTTTAAAAATGCATAATTTATTTTGAAAACGCAAAATTTATTTTGTAAACGCAATCCCAAACACCCCAAGGTTGGATAGACGTTTAGTCAACGAATTAAAAATAAATAAATTAATATTTAGTTACTATACATTATGATGTTGCTAGCTACAACAAACATATATAATATTTTTATTTTATACGTAAAAATATATTTTTCTATCAGATAATCTACAATTGAAAAAACTACTTCATTTGGTACTAGCTTTGTTTGTATATGAAAGAAAGTTAAGAGATCATGGCAAAGGGTAAATAATGAGCCATGCTAAACTTGCCATGTGGTCTCTTACACTATACTCTCAAGTTTTTAAATGAAAGAAAAAAATTGATAAGATTGGGTAGTAGAGAAGAGAGAAAGAAAATGTATACATACAATGCCTTCTTTAGTTTAATGAAAAATGAAAAAAATGGAAAGAAAAGATAGAGTTAATTACATTTTTGAGTTTTATTGGAAAGAAAGGAAAAGAAAAGAAGATATAATTTTACAAATATAGCCTTTTCGAAAGAAATATTAGATGTAAAGTGAAAGGTAAAAGTGGTAATTTTATATATGTATCATTTCCTTTCTAGCCAAATCATGCCAATTTGGCAAGAAAACTTTTAGTCTTAAAACACATTTTTTTTCCTATCATTTCATATCCTTTCTTTTATAAAATAAACCCAAGAATAAAGATTTGAAGAAGTTTTTTATCATTTTCTTTCTTACCCCATGAAAAAAAAAAAAAATCAAGAATGGAGTGTTAATGAAAATGTCAAAAATTACCAAATGATAAAGTGTAATCGGCTCTATCGGTCCCATTGGTACTATCTCTATTATGGGATAAAGATTCTCTAAAGTTCATTTGAACTTTATAAGTAAAGTCAAGATAATCTTGACCTTTGAATTAAAATCAAAGGTGAAGATTTATAAAGTTCAAATAAACTTTAGAGGATCTCAATCCCTCTATTTTATTATGGGAAATAGTAAATATAAATTTGTTTCACACCTAATTTAGGTGAAAGTCCTCTCACATCTTGATTGTTTATTCCATAAAATTCATGGGGGACAATCATTAATTATGGGAAAAAGTAAAGTAAAAGTTGTCTCACACCTAACTTAGGTAAAAGGCCCCTCACATCTTTATATAGTCGCTTGTCACATGTGAACAAAAAACGTGAACAAATTCATTAACAAGTTCACAAAAGGCTACTTTGAAGGTTTCTTAAAAAAATTTCTTCTATAACATACATTTTTATATCATTTCACATGTGAATGAACAAAAAAAAACATGTGAACAAATATATAATTTAAAAGTTCTCATGGTTCTTACAAAAAAAATGGTTCTCAAAATAAGAAACTATATATATGTATGTATGTATGTATGGGGATGAGAATATAAAGCTGTTAGGTATCTAAGCTTAGGTGTGGAACACTCACATATTATTTTTTTAATCCATAAAATTCATGGGGTCCATATGATTTATTTAAAATTCAACAAATATTAAAAATTTAGTGTGTGAAGGGTTCCACACCTAAGCTTAAGTGTCAGACAGCCTTATATTTACTTTTCCCTGTAGTAGATTATATCTCGTAATACGCGTATAAACATATATAACTTATAAATTACTAATGTCTCATTCTATATTATATTGACAAATTATAAATAAAAGATATTGTCATATTGAAACCAATAATACTATATTTATTTACATATAATTAAATGAGTTAAATATAAAATACATGTAAAAAAAGAATAGCAAAGTGATCAAACCTTCATAAATCTAATTTGTATATTATATGTGTATTATTTTATTAGTTTAACGATATAAATAAAAGCTGTTTCAAAAATAAAAGAAGTTGTTCTAAAATATAAAATGAAGTTTAGGAATTATTTTCCATAATTATATCATTAAATTAATTACTTTTTATAATTCTAAGATGTAGAAAATTATTTTCCATAATTAGTGACCATATTTAAATTTGTTAAATTAAAATTAAATTTAAAAAAGTTATAAAACGGGTACATATTTATACCCGTTATGTATCAACGGATGAAATTTATTGAAATTAACCGTTAATGATGGATGGGTATCCGTGGATTACGGGTTTTTCGGTCTGTTGCCAACTCTTAAACGTGAGAATAATTCTACACCACATATTTTCCCTCATTTTCTCTCTCTTCAATAAAAAATGAAAATTCGTCAAAATCATTCAAAATGTTTTATCGCACAAATCATAAATCGTTAGATGAAAAAAAAGTATGGGTAGTCTTAAAATCCCGTCCTCTTTCATTAGATATGCGATTCGATATACCTTTGAGGCTTTGACGACTTTTTAATTTTCGTTTTCTTTTTAATACTTACACATAACCTACACATCTGTAGGTTTGTGATTCGGTACGGGCTTCGTTCTTAAGGAAATTCATAAAGGATAGTTGGTGGGGGTGATAGGTCATTAAGAGTAATAGGCATAGTGTGATAGGTCATTTAGGGTGACAGACGATATGGGGTGATCAGTAATGGATGATATACCTAACAGGTTCCGCCCTTAGTCTCTATGGCTCCACCATGGCTCCTTCATGAATTATGGTCTCTGCTCTCAAACTTCATTGTTGTGTATAGATGATCATTTATTAATATACGTGTGAAAACAAAGATGTTACACATGTGTAAGTACACAAGTACAAGGGAAAAAAACAAAAATTAAAAATCATCAAAAAGTATATCGAGTTGCATCTCTAATGAAAGCGAAAGAAATTTTAAGACTGCCCATACTTTTTTTTATCTAATGATTTACTGTTTATAAGATAAAACATTTTCAATGATATGGATGAATTTTCAGTTTTTTATTGAAAAGAGAGATAAGAAAGAAGAATATGTGATCCAGAATGATTCTGGCGTTTTTTTTTTTTTCAATAATAAAGGTTCTTAATAACTTCCTCATTAATTACAACCCTTAAATTGTATTTAGTAAAACCCATATATACACTAGCTAGCAATTATGACCAAATACTTCTACGTATCGGTGCAATATCGTCGAACTGGTTCCATTCATGTTATTCTAAATTAATTTCGGTGTTTACATATCATAATTAGATGCTTCTGAATTCTGATTTCTCTTTATACATCATTAAAGATTGACAAAGGTCAAATCGTGTGTTCAACTACTACAAAC
Organism: Erigeron canadensis; assembly: GCF_010389155.1. Classification (NCBI taxonomy): domain Eukaryota; kingdom Viridiplantae; phylum Streptophyta; class Magnoliopsida; order Asterales; family Asteraceae; genus Erigeron; species Erigeron canadensis. Next base: position 39,148,516 of record NC_057767.1, read on the forward strand.
TACTTTATCATCAACATTGATTTCAAAGGTTCCTTTTATTTTGTTTTTTATATACAACCAACTTTGAGAAACTATATACTTAATTATACCATATGTTGTTGCTTAATATATGTATAAAACTATAATAAATTTATTTATAGCTAAACATGAAACAAATAAAATACTCGTAATATGATTTGGTGTGAATTTCCAATGAACAAACATGAAAGTGCTTTTACCCAATTGTATATGCTTTTTGAAAGACTAAAAGCCCATCAGCAAAGCCTATATGGTAAGATGCCAACACCCTGTATTGTTAGTTTGTTACTTATAATATGACTTTTAGTCATGATAATATAGTGAAAAATTACTTTGAAAACTTTTGAGAATTTGTCAAATTAAGCCCAACTAATGATTATTCTTTACATGAAAATTGTTTTTTGATTGTTTTCTGAATAACTTATGTGTAATTTTGAAGTTTATAATTGTGTGGAGGCATGAATTATCACCCGTTATACAGTCATGTGGAGATTTGGATTCTTGATCACATGTGCACGAAAATTGTATGTAATCATAGCAATATTCGTGCATATGTGATCAAGAATCCAAATCTCCACATAATTGTATAACGGATAATAATCCATGTTCCTACACAATTATAAACTTCAAAATTACACATAAGTTATTCATAAAACAATCAAAAAACAATTTTAATGTAAAAAACAATCATCTATTGGGCTTGATTTAAAAAGTTCTCAAAGGTTCTCGCAAAAAAAAGTTCTCAAAATAACTTTACCCTGATAATATATATATATATACTTAGATATAATATAATAATAATAATATAATAATTTATCAATATACTAAAACAGGATTGAGACTTTTTTAATAGACTTGCTATAATATAAAAAATTCTTAATTTAAAATTACCTAATAATTATCAAATACTTACTAGAGTTACCATCTTAATTAAAAATTCTTAATATATTGTTTTGAGATTTTTTATCTTTCCTATAATGATAATCATGTTATATTACGAGGAAACTATCTTAGATTCAAAAACCAACTCGATGTTTACAAAAGTTTTAACCTTTTACATATTGCCCATACTTTTATGTAAATTAAATTTAATATTATAAGGTTTGACTATATAATAACAGTCACCATAATTTCAATTTACAATGGTTTCTTCTTAATAAGCAACATCTTCATCATTCGTTATTAATATCATTATTGGCTTTTTTATACTTCACATCTATGATGCATCGAAACTCCAAGTAGGTAGACGTATCCGTTTAGGAAACTCCATGAGAACAGAAACTCGTACGAAACGTTTCCTTGAAGTTTCCATATATACCGAAACGAATCTATGAAGCTTCCATACCGTTTTTAATTAATATTAGGATTTCAATTAGCTTTTTCTATTCCAAAAACGACTGTCATTTTGCGACTATGCATACCCCGTAACACAAACCAACTACATTATACAACTGAGGTCACCATCAAGCTTTTTCTATTCCAAAATTGATTATTACAAATTTAATCCGTGATCACCGGTCACCATTAAGCATATGTTATAAAACTATACATATATAATTATACATAATCTCTGAAGTCTCAAGTCTTTCTCTGTATAAAATTAATATATTTTTATATTTTAATTTTTTATTGTCATATCTTTGTCGTACCCGTATCCTAAATTTTTTAGTTTTATCGTTTCCCGTTCCCGTATCGTTCTCGTGCCCCTTTCCCGTATCGCTTCATATTATCACTTCGATAACAGAATAACCATCCGGTATGTTTTATATCTCATTCTTACTGTTTTATTATTATTTTACTAAATGTTTATTCACTCTAATCTTAAATTTTGTAGACATATGTGATACGTCCCAAGATGTATCAATATACCAGAGTATATTGTACACCGAACAGTTGTAGAGGTGGTTGAATACAACTTTTCTCAAACTTTTAGATCAAACGTTTTAAAGACACAGTTTATATATTAAGCAAGTGAAGAACATGAATCAATAAAACAATAAAGCAATAAAATAAACAAAACATTCTTAGACACAGATTGTGGTTTTCAAATGTAATTCTTTATTAAGAAATAATCTATACAAAGAATTACAGGGTTGTTGCGGAAACAGATAGCCTACAGATATCTAAACAACCATTGAAAATGACAAACTACAATCAATAAGTTTCTACTCTAAAGAATCAGCCAAAGCTGATTAAACAGACTAAGTTGTGTGTATGAGAATAGAAACTTGTGTAAAGAATGATTATCAGGAATGCTATGCATATGCAAACAAGGAATGCGGCTTTTATAGGCGAAAACCCTTCTTCACTTGGCATCCAATGCAGCTATGTATTCTTCTTTCACAGGATGATAAAGGAATATTTGATCGTGCCTTTCATGGTACTTGTGGTCCCCCACGTACTAGCGCACATTCTTTATCATCCAATAAGAGTATGAACACGCATATGTATATCTAACCTCCAACCTGGATCCTAGGATTCTTTCTAGTCACGTCATTTGTCCTTATCTTCAATCCAGGTGTTATCTTCACTTGATTGTCAGACACAGATTGGGTTGTTTGTCAAAGCACCAACCTGTCTAAGTGTTTCCAAGCTGACAGCTAATCCCAAGCTATCTTCCACTCTCAGCTTGGTTTTCTATCTTCAATCCTCCTCTACAACTTGGATTGAATGCTATAAACATTGTTGATGCAGCTTGAACAACAACAGCTTCCATAAGATAAACTTTACAAGTATGAAGCATGATCTGGGTCAGAGACAGATCGTAAGGTGTGTCAGCTTAGTCTGACCCAGATCATATTACAAGAACCAAAAGATTACTAAGTGTTTATAGGTCAGAATTGTCATCACCAAATTTACATTAACCAATGGGACTCAACAATATGGATCGTGTCTAAGTGATTATATATGAATATTTTTATTCAATCTACCAAATATTTTTATCATAACAAAAAATATTTATAGTTTAGTTTTCTAAATATTTATAGCTCTTTTTTTAGGGCAAATAAAATACACATATTGTCAATCCGTATATTGTATGGGTATTAGTAGTATTAATCAATGTTGTAAATATTGGCGTATCGGCCGATATCTCGGTATCGGGATCGGATGCTCAAGGAGACGAAATGGGTGGGATCGGCTCAAATATCGGTCAACGCTAGTCAACCACGGGATATCGGCCAAATATCGAGAATCTTGGTCAAATATCGGGAATATCGGTCTGGATCGATCATACTTGGCCAAGGTCAAACAAAGTCAATTTTATTATATTTTTTTGTTTTTAAAAGGTCTTTAAAATAAACCCTTTTTCAATTAAACAAACCCTCTATGTTTAAGTTTTAAGAATTATATTAATGTTTTAAGACAACTATATTTAAATTTGAATAATTATGTATTGTTTTTCGACAATTATGTTTAAGTTTCAAGTTTCCAAAATATTTGTAATATTCTATTACATATAAATTCATAAATTATTATTTTAATATATAAATTTCTCAATCCGATATCTCCTCGATTTTTCAAAAACTCTTGTCTTCTCATCTTACCGATCTGATTCCGATCCACGGGTTCTACAACCTTTCTAGTAATAATAATGTACAAATACGTGTAAAGATAAACAAACAAATAAATAAAGATATATATTGATGGTTTGAATATTTCAAACATGACGTGAGATGGTTTTAAATAATGAAATAAAACATGGTGTGAATTTTTTTTTCATGTCAACTTATAGAAGTGCATCATTTCATTAAGTATTTTTTTTTAAGAACGGCATTTCATCAAGTATAAATGTGTCGAGGTTGCAAATCATGAATATTGAAGTTATGATGTAATGATTTGTTTTGATTTTTATTTTAACTTTTTAATTACTTGATCTTTTAGATAGACACGTATAGTTACGTTTTAAAAAGGATTTTAAAATGACAAGTGTATTATCATAAAAATAAAAATCACATATATACGAATAGCATTTTCTTCTTTTTAGTATCTATATATCTATATATCTATATCTATATCTATATAATTATTAAAAGAGTAATAATCCAAGCCTTTTAAAGACATCCTTAAAACAAAACCTATACTAAAAAGTTGCCACATAGGATTTTACTCTACATGGCATCACCACATTTTTTTATAATATTTATTCACTAAAAATTAAATAAAAAATATATTTATATACAAAATTAAGAAACCAAATCCATTATATTGAAGAAAAAAATCCCATATGAAAAAACAAAAGCCGTATAAAATTAATAGAATAAATCTCAATATGAACAACCCGTATGAAATTTCACAAAGATAAATCTTACCTCCCTTAGGAAAATATTTTATGTAAACTAAAATGAAGAAACTTTGGTCAATTTTATATATAAATAGAATAAGAAAAGAATAATTAAAAATCTCATTCTTATTTCTTCCCCTCTCAGATGAAACAAATAAATAAAAAGTATCATATGGGTATGAGTTTTGGTAGTGATTTATACACTAGCTTTTCGACATTTAAAGCATATGAGTTTAAATTGTATATATATAATAATCTACGATATTCTTTATCTAATTTTTTTTATCTTGGGTTCTTTTAATTGCAGATGGAATCAATAATATATAAAATTTCATTGTAATGATTACTTGATCATATATTATGTTTTTTCATAATTATGATCAAATTAATTAATGTTGTTTATATTTATGTTTTTCTTAATTCAAATGTTATATGTGTTCATGGTACAGGATTATAACATTCATATCTATGTTAAATTTTGCTTGTGATGTAGGTTTTTGTAATTGTTACTAAATATCGATTTGTATTGTTTGGCGATTTTTTTATTCATGCCCATCTTAATGCATTATAACTATAATGATAGGTAATTATTACATATTTTTTAGTATTTACATGCTGAGCATTATAGTCTTATGGATTATCATCAATGTCAATTCAGAAATATCTAAATTTATTTAGCAAATACATTTAACAAAATTAGTATCAAATCATATATTATCAAAGTCCTTTCATTATATGAATTTAAATATTTCTAACCAGATAAATGATATCACAATTCGATCCATTGAAGTTACGGGTTATGCATATTCATTTCTTTCACAGGTAGTAAATGTTTTAATAATTACATGGGTTGAGATTACAATTATACCTAACCGAATACGATGCGGAGAGCAAATACACAACCATAAGATACTGTCAATCTCGCTTGAACTAATTATCACTGTCTAGGTATAAAAGCAACACCATTAGATTTCTAAGTATGTTCAATTAAGTTCATAAATTTTTTGGTATTTAAATGTTAATCATTATATATTATTATTGATTATCAATTTCTATACTAAAAGCTTTGAAAAATTAATTCAATATCCGCGCGCACATCGTGCGGGTAAAAGACCTAGTATATATATATATAATTATTAAAACAGTAGTTAACTGGACAATTCTAAAGTATCTACAACTCAAAAACTATCTAATATCATTGCCACATAGGATTATGGATTACCCATATTTTTTTTTCAACAATATTTATCTTTATATTGAAATAAAAAATAGAAAAAAAAAGAAAAAATAATAAAATAAAATATTCTTAAACGTCACATCTTTTTTTTTTTTTTTTTTTTTGAAAAGTAAAAGTCATTGTATATATTTACACTATTCTGCAATTGCAGAATAATAAAGATTACAAGAGAATCACAATCCTCTCAACTTAAAACGTCTCATTTAATTCTACAATTATATCAAAAAAAACCTATAGATTTCGCCTCTAAGAACACTTTCTCAACACTAATAGAAGCTTGATTGAAAATCTTCTCACTTCGAGCTTTCCAGAGACACCAACTCATCACAAAAAAAATTCATTTAAGTATCTTGGTTGTCTTTTTTCCAACATCCAAACCATGAGCGAGCATAATCAATTCTTTTACCACTAAAGTTCCAACCTTACACCATGTACTTACGAGACCCCAAACCGCTGAAGAAAATTGACAATAACAAAGAAGATGATCAATCATCTCGTCCCAAGTCTCACACAGACCACAAAGTGTATTACCAAAATGGCAATTACTGTAACACCCCGAGCTAAGCTCGAAATATTACCGAAATATTATCGTAGAACATGAACTATATGAAATAAAAGGGGATTCGGTGAATCCAACATCAACAAACAAGTACATAATGCATAATGCAAAATAGGGGCAAATGAATCCTGGATCCATGTAAGACCAAGCCCAAGCTCTAGCACAAGCATCAATCAACTGACACATCTTGGATTATCTTGAATACCTGAAAAGTGTACTAAACAAAGTCAACACTAGGTTGGTGAGTTCGTAGGAGCGAATGACAAGGATCTAATGCTAAAGCCAATCATAATATGAACAAGGATAATGAGCAAGGAACATGCTTACAGCAAGTCCTCAAAGGCACAAGCACTCAATTTAGGTTGATTCATGGTACAACCTAATCACACATGTATCCCTTAAACGAACTACACAATAGCTAGAACACGCATAATGATCAAGAACAAATAATGTCAATCACACATTGCACCACATTGTACTCAATTGCACCTCGTTGCATCACATTATACTCAATTGCACCTCATTGTACCACATTTTAGCCAAGTATGTATAGTACTCGTTTATTGCACTTGCACCTCATTGTACCCAATTGCACCTCATTGTACCCAATTGCACATCATTGTACCAAATTTTGCACATCATGCACCTCATTGTACCCACATAACCAATAACACCATATGTATATACTTCGTACGATACTACTTTTGAAAGGCCTTTGATGCTTACATATAGGGTCACCCGTAGCCTTCCCACCACATCTCCAACCTTTCAAGGCATTACCGTCCTCCATATATACACAACTAACCTATAACAACTCTATGTACACATACAATAACCATACAACAAATCACATAATTGCACATTTAGAAACCATCACACAACATATAATTCCATAAATCAATCAATGCATCCATAACAACCATGTCCAATAAAGACCCTCACACGTGTATTCACATGTTGAACTATATCAAGGTATATAGAATACTCATGGTAAACAAGAACAAGAAATAATGATATCAACCAAGAAAATCGAACGTATGCACAATTGAACCATGTCTAAAATCAAAGCAAACATATAAATGCACACTCAAACAAGTCGACACACAAAGTTGTACACTTTTCAGCCCGAATCTCAGTTGAGTAGGGAGCTACGAAACTCACCTTTGCCTTGCAGTGTTAAGTTTAGAATAGGCTACAACGTCAATTGTTCACCAAACGTTCACGACCTATCAAGATATATCATAATGTCATCAATGTTAATTCTAAACTCTTAAACAAGTCGGTCTAGTCAATTTAAGTCAAGTCACAACCCCAAAAACGCTACAATGACTCTCCCGGCTATGAACAAGACACTTGACTCGACACTTTTAGAAATGGAGTAAGATTCACCCCATATGGATGTTATCCCAAGAAACTAGACTCTCATACGATTCCAATGATAGTTCATATGGCTCAATTTGACTTATGGATCAAAAGTTATAAACGTTTCAAAATGTTATCAAAATCGGTCCTTAACGGGAGTTACCAAAAGTAATCGCCATCACACCCTTCAGGTACTAACGGCCATTAACGAGACTAATGGCCATTACACGCCCTTCAGATACTAACGGCCATTAACGAGACTGACGGTCGTTACAGGGGCAATTGACTAACGGCTATTACACTTCCTTGAGATACTAACGGCCATTAACAAGACTAACGGGAGTCACGACGTGCAGATGTGAGAAACAACCATTCTTGACCTCAAAAATCGATTTGAGAAGGTTCAAACCCTATTTTAAACATATACAAACATAATTAAACATAACCCACCTCATAAATTCGACCCTTAACCTCTTTTGCGTGCTTAACCCGTTTTTGACCCATTTGCAACCCTAAATCGACCCAAAACCCAATTTTCGGCTTAGAAATCGGTTTGAGAAGTTCCATGATTAGTTTTGAATCATGACTAACATGTTTGAGCATAACCTACTCAAAAGTTTCGTTTCATGACATCATTCTTTGACTCAAAATGATTTTGACCTAATTTAAGAACTTTGAAATCCCTAATTTGAACCCAAATTGGTTTTGACCCGAATTTTCACCATGAACACCTTGATTTGATTTAAAGGCATGCTTAGCAACTTGAAATGATGAATTTGAGCTTGAAACCACTTACCAAAACCTCCACAATGCTCAAATCAGAAAATTGACCCGAATGGAAGAATTCTTGCACTTTGAAGACTCAATATTTTGACATGTTATAGATAAAATGAATATGATAATGTTTCTTGTACAAATATTTCTTCAAAAGACAATAATTGTGGTGAATTTCTAGAGGGAGAGTGAGATTATGTGTGTTTGTTCTTGGGAGAGAAATAGAGAGAGAAAGAGAAGGTAGAAATGATATGGGTAGAGGAGGAGGATGAAAGAATATGGAGAGATAAGGTTGGGTAAATTAGGTGGGTCATGGGTTGGGTGAGACCCATGGAGGATCCATTTCATGTTTCTAGTTAATTTAAATGTCATCTAAATGAAAGATCGATTAGCACTAACTAATGACCACGACTAGCACATAAGTCTCAAATTAATTAATAATTTGATCCATATGTACATATTGCACAGAATTGAACCTCAAATTGCACTTGAACTACATTGGTTAACTTAATAATTAGTTAAATTGTGCATATGATCATAGAGTCAAAAATCACGATTGTTACAATTACGGTGTCCAAGAGCCGTGTATGTAGGTAAACGATCAAGCGCCGCTTGCCACATAACAATATTACATCTCTTCGTAACTCCTTTTGCCGATTTAAAAATAAAGCGATCACTGTAATTCCTATCACTTCTAAGAAACCGTTAAGCACTCTTCACCGTAAATTTTTCGCTACTGTCCCCCAACCATCCCCGTGAATCTGCAGTATCCGAGATTCTACAAGACTCCATCAAACTTTGTAACGAACCCCACTCATCTAGTAACTCTTGCGACAAAGGAATAGAGTGCCAAGAGTTACATCCTACCAACCTTTTATACTCAGCGCAAAATCTGTCCCTCACATAACATTTTTTGTCTTGTTCATATATATTCTATAAAGAATGAGACTAATTCCTTAATGTATAAAAAGTTTGTATATATCCATTCAAGGAAACATATGTTTGTTTACACTTAAAAGGTCAAAATATACATTTATATAATTATGTATTTCTAACCAATCAATTAATATAAAAAAATTATATATACACACAAAATCTAACACCTATTTAGCTAGTTTTATTAACAACCCTTATATTATGAATAAAAAAACTCCTTAGACCAATGATATATTTGGCAAAAATAATATTATCAAATCCTTTGATTATAAGAACTAAAATATTTCTAATTAGATCAATAATATCACTAACAAGAACTCACATCAATGTCACCCTATATACATAGGTTATTTTTTCTCACACATCTCCTCAAGTACTCCATACAATACTGAAGTTTTGTATTACCTTTTAATTATTCAAATTGAATGTAATTAAGGTTCTTAGGCTTTATTTTTTCATACAAAGTAGTCTATTATATTGATATATGAATTGGTTGTATGTATAAATAGATATCAAGCACAATGTTTTTTTTTTGGATGTTTTCCACACTATTGAAATATAGTTGGAGCTTCAATATGTTTATATAAAATTGTTCCTTGAAATTGATGGGTTTTTTTGGTATAGTTTTTTTTTTTAATTTTTTTTTTTTAGATTTTCATTTACAACCAGTGATGGGTGGTTTCTTTTTGTGTTTAAATTTATAAATGTTGTACATGTTATTATCTCAGAACACACACACACACACACCTTAACTGAAAGGGAACCCGATCAGATGTAGTATAGTTTAATGATAAGAACAGGATCGTTCGTAGGGATGCGTTGCTTTACCTAATCTAGTAATACATGTAAATCTAACGGTTGTGGGGTTGTCACGATTTCCTATTAAACTAATTAAAATACTGAAAAGTAAATAGAAGCCGCAACCGCTTATTCAACGAGAGGCTCGGTCTGAAAATAGTTTGAAAAGCAAATAACAGTAATTAAATTAAAATACTTGTTTGGAGTCGGGCTGCTCTCCTTCCTTGTATTCACTCGATACACCTATCAATCCTTCTCTCCAGCTCCTTGATTGCGGCTTGTTGATTTCTTGCTCTTTCGTCAACCTTTTGATTGAGATTGCTTATCTTCTCATTGAGCGTCTTCGCATAGCTTGACAAGGAGTCATGCCTCTTGTTGTTCATGTCCATGTACCCCTTTCCATCATGTGGGTGAGCTTGGCAATCGGATCCTCCTTAACTGCATTCTCCACCTTTGGTTGCTCGGGTTGACCGTTGCTCCTTTGCCAACTATTTTGAAAAGAACGATTGTTATTTCTAGGAAAACTAGAATTAAAGTTAGAATTACCGGGGTTTCTTTGGAATAGTCCACATTGGTAGCTTCCTCGGTATTGGTTCTGTACATAATTGACTTGCTCGGTAGCCTCCTTTTCACAATCCTCGGTATAGTGCATTCCTCCGCAATTGTTGCACCCGTGTGCAATCGCCTTGAGATCTTTGTCCATAACGTCCAACCTATCTTCAAAAGTAGAAAAATGGTTATATAAAGCTTTAAGTTCATGAATTACCTCAGTGTCGGAACTACTCTCAATGCTAGCCACATTCCTTCTCGGCATTCTATCTCGATCCTTATCATCCATATCTCGAGCTATGGTAGCTTGCACCATATCCTCCATCATCTTGTACGCTTCATTGGTAGACTTGTACAAAAAGTTACCACTGTCGGCTAGGTTTAAATCCTTTTGGGAACTCTTGGTTAAACCATAGAAGAAAATCTCCATGTATAAGTCCCAACTATTACTAGATGGGTGCTGAAGACACCTCTATGTCGATGGTGAGTGAACTTTGCAACACGATCAATTAATCTGGATGTGACCAGTTTAGATTGATCGTGTACCAGGTTAACTGGAGTTAATGTATAAAGGTGACTGAATATGTAAATTAACACACTGCAAAAATATAAATGACAAGTATGTAAACTGGTGAGACAATATGTAATTTTCAAGTGTATTTTATTTATTACTTGTTTAAATAAAATACAAGGTTGTTGCGGAACCAAGATAATACATGAATGTAAATATCCTAACAACCCATGAATTACAATTGATCTAAACTTGGAAATTCTCCTAAACAATCGAAACACTTAGAGTTGTGAAATGTTCTTTTTTGCGATTGAGAGAATATTGCACAAGTTCACCAATATTGCAGAATATATGTATTTGCAAAGTTATATTGCTCTTCTTGTGCAAGGACCTTTATTTATAGTCGAAGATTGAGCATGGGGATCTCAACTTCGACGTACAAATATGGTTGACAGCACACAAAAGTATTGTTTAAATAATCCTTTGTGTGTGCTAAATAAAGTAAGAGAAAAGGTTACTTTATTCAACCACTCTACATCTTTGCACCTTTATCCAAAGACAATATCATTGTCCGGTTAAAAGGATGTAGAGTAAAAAGGTCCTCCTCGTAATCAGTGTAAAGCTTTGTAAGAGCATTTACACTGGAGGATTCTCCAGTTGATTAATCTGGTAGATTGTCAACTGGGCTTCGCTACTATTGCCAATCTCTATCTTCCATTTGTTGTCTTTGACTTCAACTGGAAGGTCTTCAAATTCTAGTCTTCTGATCTCAACTGGAGGAAGTCATCAGTTGCTAAACCTGTACAATGCAACTGGACTTCTAATATTTCGGACAATTCCTCATGCTCTCCAGATGTCGCTGGAGAGCTCCAGTTTAGCTTAAACTGGACCTAACACCATGATCTCGTCCTTGTGTAGTCCATTCCCGTGACAATTCCTGATCATTTGATAAACGCCTAATCCGTACTACTTTAAGATATGAAAACGGACATGTTTTGTGAATGTTAATAGACGATTAGGGCGTTTTTATGTTTGTTTAAGTGTTTCAGGTCTTTGATGACAAATTGAAGTTAAATCGATCATTAAGAAGTTAAGCAAAGTAAAGAATCAAGTCAAGAAGTGTCAAGGCAAAAATCTGGAAAAGTGCCATTTCTGGAGGGCAGTCTGGAACGCCCTGGTGACCATTTGGGACGGTTGTATCTGTATAAAAATCCGAAATTGGTGGTTATATTCTAATTTTCAGTTTATATTCCCTCATACACGACTTTGGGAGGTTACACTTCATATTTTCTCATCCCTGGAGCAATTCCTAACCTACACAACACCCCAATTTCATCATCAATTCATATTTCCATGGAGATTCAAGCCCTAATTGAAGAATCAATGATATCAATGATGAAGATTTTAGGCTAATTCTCTTTTGATCATTCTCATGTGAACAATTATGTAAGAAAATTGTATTCAATTTTTCTTATGTTCATGTTGGATTAGATGTTTAATTTCCCATTAGTCTTTTAACATCTAATGTTGTTTGGATTGTTTGAATGATTACTAATTTATGACTTGAATGAATTCCATCTATCTTTTGATTTCAATTTCTTGTTAATCAATTATTATTGGAAGAATCTCTTATGAACTTGTAATCTTGTTAATGAATAAATAATTTAGTTGTGTCAATTCCCCGGTTTTCATTATCGTGAATCATCACAACCTAATTGATTAGTTCTTAGCATTCATTCAATCCAAGCATATAACGAATCATGTCTATGTGATTTTCAACGAACATAAGTTAGGTTATACTCTTGAAAACATAATTTGAAGCATGAGAATGATCCCTTTTATTTAATTAAAGTAATTGTTAAGTTTATGATCAAATTTAGTTTTTAATCAAATCAATCAATCAATCGGTTTTAAGTTTCATGTCTAGTTTAATTAATTTTGTAAAATTCTTCAACACTTTCCCTTGATTCCCTGTGGATACGATACTCTACTTGCCCTAGCTAATTGGTGGTATTTAATTTTATTTTTGATTGGTTCAACGACATCGATCATCATTTCCCTAAGCCTTTTCCATGCATCAACTAGTGATTCTCCTTCTTCTTGCTTGAAAGCCTTGATGTCTCGAAGCATTTTCCTAGCTAAACTCGGGGGAAAGAATTGCCAGATGAACTGTTCGCGAAGTTAATTCCATGTAGCGATGGTACCTTCATCGAGCTCATCGAACCAAGCACGTGCCTTTCCCATGAGAGACGGCGGAAATAAGCTAAGTTGCACATTATCATCGGTGACATCTCCTCTGTATTTGAACATTTTGCACAATCTGGTGAACTTGCTTACATGCTTATGGGGGTCGGATTTGGCTCGACCGTCATACTGGTTGTCCTGGATTAACTTAAGGTGGTGTCCTTTGACTGAAAACGAATCTCCTAAGTTCGGTAGGACAATAGGCGATCCCGGTGTCGGTGCAACGGCTCTCGTCCTTTCCATCATGGGTCGGTCGAATTCGTCTACTACAACTCTAGGTGAGTTAGGTTGAGACATAGTGTTGGATGATCCTAAAGGGGCTTCTTGGTTGAAAAGGTTTGCTAAGTTACTAGGGATATACCCATACGGAGCTCTAGCTCTAAACCCGAAGTAGAAACAGAATACAAAGCCACCTTCGTACAGGTAAAACTAATTATGCTCATAACGAAACTTAACCTCCGTTCAACATTGATGATATACCCCTCCGGAGCTCTACCTCCGTATGTAAATCTGCTATTACGAAGGTTGCTTAAGGATGATTTCTTCCAGAAATACGAAGCTCACCTCCGTCCGAACGGAGCTCACCGGAGCTCACTCCGTCAGAACGGAGCTCCACCAAATATGGAAGAAATCTCTTATTTTCTTCCTCCTAAAGAAAATGTACGTTTCCATATCTTTTACTATTAAAATGTATATTATATAATTAATTATAAGGCATGTAAATTCCATGAACATGTCCACAATATCTTTTCCTAAACTCTAGGGTAAAACCTTAAACCTAACTTATTCTCCAAGATGAGTTACCTTTATAAATAGGGGTCCTCATCATGGGATGGAGATATGCTCTCTTCACCCAAAACACCTAAGGTGGACGACTTCTCTACCACGTGAAGTCGTCACCGCCACACATAATCACCTCCGATATAATGGCGTAAAGCAGCTTCCAAGACCTCTGACCGGTAGGGAATCACCGGTAAATCATTCAAAAACCCTCCTTGTTCCGGATCGAAGGTCCGTACGATTCTTTGATCAAACAAATTGGCGCCATCCGTAGGACATAACAATATATGTCTCGTTCCCTGCCACTTGGTTAAAACCACCGGTGATATTTTTCATCATATTCGTTTTTTCTACACCAAAATCCAAAAAAAAAATCTACCGTAAAACAAAACAAACTTCCTAAACAACACAACAACTCGTGTCTCCATCACTGGGCAGATACGATTACCAGATTCATCATGTTTATCCACCCAAAAAATATTCAACACAGTTAAAATCTCACTCCTAGCCACCATCTTTTTGGAAAACTGACCCACAACCACACAAAAAAAAAAAAAAAAAACAAACAAACAAACCCGCCGCTTTTGAAGACTATTTTGTTTGAGGCCTTTGAGATAAATCCATAGCACTTAAATCTCTTATAGATGATTCACTAGATCGTAACGATCTAATCTATAATCTCAGACCCAAACTAAGTCAGAGTGGGTAGTCATTCGACAGATTCCCGAAGACCCTATATGCTAGTTGATGTTGTCAAGAACAAAAATCATAGCGCCGCTGTCTATATGAGTTATTGCTGAGACAGTATTAGAGAAGGCTGTATATTGGGCCAAAAATATGAAGATCCGATGAAGGAAGACTTCCAGGCCGAAATTAATGAACGAGGAATTACGAACATGTTTCTTCAGCTCTCACACCATACGGCCACCTTCATCAACCACCATGGATAGAGCCCGGGACACCAAAAGATGTCTCATGGAGTGGCTAAGACATGGTAAAGGTCCTCAAGTTCTGACCTCGCCAAGAAGGAAGAATTAGAAAGTTCGAAAACGATTTTCTTGGGCGCTTCGGCACAAGCCGAGACCTTATCGTCACTTATAGCCGCTTCCAAATCCAATTCCATCTTAGGAAACCATAAGCAAGACGTAATTTATAACCAGAAATCAAGTAATCAAAAGCTTTGGTTCGCGAAAATTCAAGAAAACCAAAAAAGATGGCGAAAAACCGGTTTCTAACTCTACCGGTAATCAGCCACCACCCGCCATCATGGTGCAGCGACTACTGAACGTACAAGATACGGAAGGGTCCACTAGTTCTGTCGTCGGCTAGAAAACACGCCTAGAGGACTTGAAAACGGTTTTTGGTTGTGTCGTCGCCAAGCCGTGATTTCACCATCACTTATGGTCACTTCCAAAATTGATAGTTGATTCTATCGTAAAAAAAAAGAAGGGGGGTATAAGCATGATACAATTCATACCCAACAAAAAAAGGAGAAGAGAAATTTGAGACGAAGAGAAGTGAGAAAGATGGCGATCGAAAAAATCGATTTTAGGCCATACTGGCGTGTAGCTACCATCCGCCAACAAGGAATCGACCCACTGGGTATGCAAAAATTGCCCACGGGGCGACAATGGCATGGTAAGGGGTCACTATTTCCGAACTTGGCTAGAAAAAAGATTTAAAAAGTTCGAAAAAGGTTTTTTCGGGTACGCAGCCACAAACTGTGGTTCAACCGCCATCACCCGCCGTCCTATAGTTTAATTATAACCCGAAGACCAGGAGCCAAGAAAACTAGAGCTCACATTGATACTCAAAGAAACGTCGAAAACCCGAAAAAAAACTTCCTTAGCTTATTATTGTCGCAATCAACAATTCTGCCAAATTTGGAATGAAAAAAAAGGTGTATGGTGATGTAACGAAATCCAGGAACTCAGAAATAGAAGCTTTGATCCATGGGAATTCCGAAAAGATAGGCTCGAAAGAGAAGGTAGAGATTACTCAAGGAAAAGTATCCGCAAACAAGCTTATAGCCGAACTCTCACGAGCTAATGATGGATCGTAAGGTCCCATTGGCAAATTTTCCCAAGCTCGGAGTCCTGATATGAACAACAACGTAGAGACTGCTAGTACACAGATGTATAGCAGCAGACAACTAATGATGCGAAGTTGATAATGATATGAGCTTGAAATCACATATGAATCAAGCTACTTGGAGAACATATGTCGCGCATGATCCCGGCGTTTTTCGAACACCCATCAACTACTCATACGTGCATAAAAGAGGCAATTAAAGAACAGAAATAAATATGCATTATTAGTAATAATATGCATGTGCATGAGAATAATGTTGATATAGGAAATAAAAAAATTAAAGAAGCTACGTATGGAGAAAATGCATACCATTGAATGCTAGAAGTTGTGTACAAGCAGACAAAACAATCTAATGTCCATTTATATGGATATAATTGCATGGGGAGAGCAGCAGATATACTACGTGTCACCATCAAAGGGATCCACAAAGAAGACCTTGTATGAAGCAGCTACCTACTTCGATTTCAGCAAACCAACCGAAAATAAAAACCATTAATGAGGCACGTATGGACTCCCTACTTGGTATAAGACAAACAGAGCAAATATATCATGGTACAAAAAATAATGGCGACGCTCCGAAGTTATTAAAAATACACTATGGGATTAACAACTCCTACTTTGCCATAACAATTGTAACAAGACCGGAGCAATTATTTTGCAAAAATGATCGTGACATCCAAAGCAGATAAACATCGGCAATCTCCAATATTATGAGATAGCTCCACAAGCGACAAAGGCCAAAATCTATGATGCTCCCAAAGATACAAAGAATATATTAAGCAACTGGTGAAATACTTGTAAGAAACATTGATCATATACCCCTCTGGAGCTCTATCTTCGGAGGTAAATCTGTTAGAATTACAGAGCTCACATCCGTCAGAACGAAGCTCACGGAGCTCACCTCCGTCAGAACGGAGGTCACCTCAGGAAAACGGAGCTCACCTTCGTCAGGAACGGAGCTCATCCGTCAGAACGGATCTCCGCCAAATATGGAGGAAATCTTTTATTTTCTTCCTCCTAAAGCAAAGGTATGTTTCCTTATCTTTGATTATTATAATATATCTATAATATGGCATGTAAATCCCATAAACATGTCATACCATATCTTGTACCCACATAACACGAGGGTATCCCCCTAAAACCCTAACTTATCCCCCAAGGTTAATTAGTCTTATAGATAGAGGTATCCCCTCACGAATAGGCATAAGTTCTCTCTACGAGATACGAAACCTCATTCACCCGATCATCCAATCACCTAAGGTGGTCGTCTTCTCTACAAAGTCGACTCCACCGCCAACACAAACACACCCGATCTTGTGGCGTTAAGCTTCACCAAGCTTTACACCGGTAGGGAATCGCCAACGAATCGGTTAAAAGCCCTCACCTTGTTGGATCGGAGGACCGTACGGTTCTTTGATTCATCAAATTGGCGCCATCCATGGGACCGTATATTATACGTTCCCGTCTCTACCGCCGAGTTAGATCTTCAACAATTAACGTCCATGAAATCCAACGATGCCGAATAAGATAAAACCTAGTGTATATGTCACCGGTGAAGTCTCGTCCTGGACGAAGTCTTGTGTGAATTATCGCAAGACGATTCTTTGTGACCAAACGATCGACAAAGCATGTGCTGTGATAATCATTAACAAATTAACCTCCGATCTTATGGCGTTAAGCTTCACAAAGCTTTACACCGATAGGGAATCACCAACGAATCGGTAAACCTTGGCGACAGAAGGATCAGTAAGAACACGTCTTGTGCTAATTTTCACAGATGGAGTCTCGGCGACAAGGCGAATCTTGTGCATATTTTTAGGATAGTCTTGCAAAGGAAAAACAATCAGCTTCCGCGAATTTGAAGACGTTCATGATCTTCGAAGGTAAGCTTTTATTTGTTTATTTTTAGTAGTCTAATGCGATCTTCTGCAGATAGAATCTCCCATCAGACTTGGGGCTTGATGATATACCCCTCCGGAGCTCTATCTCCAGAGGTAAATCTGCCATAATTACGGAGCTCACCTCCGTCAGAACGGAGGTCACCTCAGGAAAACGGAGCTCACCTTCGTCAGGAACGGAGCTCATCCGTCAGAACGAAGCTCCGCCAAATATGGAGAAAATCTCTTATTTTCTTCCTCCTAAAGCAAAGGTATATTTCCTTATCTTTGATTATAATAATATATCTATAATATGGCATGTAAATCTCATAAACATGTCATACCATATCTTGTACCCACATAACACGAGGGTATCCCCCTAAAATCCTAACTTATCCCCTAAGGTAAGTTAGTCTTATAAATAGAGGTATCTCCTCACGAATAGGCATAAGTTCTCTCTACGAGATACGAAACCTCATTCGCCCGATCACGAATAGGCAAAAATTTAATGATGTAACATCATGTATAAAGAGACAAAAGTTTAATCTAATACAGCATGCAATTTACAAATTAAGAGAGGGAAATTTCGACCCATTGATGAGTAAAAACTAAAATGTGGGTTATAGGGCTTTGTAACACCTTGCTTTATAAAAATGTGAATTTCCAAAAATTTTCAACTTTAAATATAAAAACGATAACAAAATGCAGAAGCGATGTTAAAAATCCCCGTTGTTTCCTAATGGAATAATTAAACAGTTTTAAATGGTGTTATTAGCATCGTATCATCACAAAATTTAAGGAAATCCACAATCAACAATATGAGATACCAACCGACATTATAAATAAGTCTACTTAAAGCTACTAACAAATGGGTAACTAAAAGTCAACTTTATTCATCATCAATAGCTACCCCATATCTCGCAAATCGACTAGCTCCATTAGTGCCTAACCTGAGGGCACAACACAATTTTCAACAAAACAAGCGTCAGCTTATAAAGCTGAGTAAGATAACAGTTTAGTACAACAAAAGGATTGCCAATTAAAATCATTTCAACAAAAGCATCTCATGCATATATGTAGGCATAATCACCCATATCAACAAATACTACTGAAATAGGATAATCAAAAATGTGCATAGCAATCCTCAATTTCTACTTTAGCTCCTTAACAACATAGCTACTTAACTCTTTAGCTCCTTAACTACTTAGGTTATGCCATTTAGAATCAACAATAAAGGTTTTGTGCGTAGGCGGTCATAAGATCTCACAGGAACCTCACCCGACATGATTAAGGGTGATCATGAGCTCAACCCGGCCCGATCCAACCTCAACCCGCCCCGACCCGTGACCCGAAAATTATAAAATATGTGGACCGAGGACCGGCCCATGTTTCATTGGGTCAGTCTGGTCCGAGTTAGCATGTAGGCTCGGGTTTTTTGCGGGCCAACCAGTAACACGGAGTCCAACAATATATTTCATGATTTTTTATGGTTTTCGTAATAATGGTTTAACTACAACACAATATCTCATTATGGTTCTCGTTTTGGCTGTGCTTTAACAATCAACAACAACATTAAGAAATTATGTGAGAATACCTAATTACATTATTAACATGATTTTACATAAAAAGAGTTTGTTGAATGGAATTGAAAACCAAATCAAATACTGAAATACATATATATAAATACTAGTAAAAATATTATTATAATATGGAATATATATTTACGTGAGTTTACATAAGTCCTATAACAATGTAATGTCAATGTTGGCCGGGTTGCGGGTTTTTCCCCGGGTTAGCCCGGCCTGGCCCGCAACCCGAGATTTCGTAAAATATAGGCTCGTGGACTGGACCATATACTTAACGGGTTGGGTCGGTCTCGGTTTTTTCCGGGCCGGTTAAACGGGTTTGACGGGTTGGCCCGTATTTTGATCACCCCTAGACATGATGGGTAAACCTTTCGAGGGTCCATCGACGTCGTTTTGGAAAGGCATAACCAATCCATGAGTAGTCCGCATTCTCCTTAGGGTCAATCACTCCCAACGGTGCTACTATGCTCCTTAAATTGCACCTCACTAGGGACGGTATATGTTGCCCCCGAATGAGCTCCTTAAACACACTTGATCTAAATAGACCAAAATGCGGGTTAAGCTTAACACTTTCTCCTTAATTTCTCCTTAATGTTCGAGACTTTGCAACATTATGTTTCTACTCAGTTCTACTTATCACAATAGTTACTTTAATATATTCTCCATTAAGGTTACTGCAGATTTCCACACATCAACATTAGGGTCTTTAACGTGCACGTGACATGATAACTTAATAAAGTATAGTGTACTATGTGTACAGGTATTTATCAAGTAACACAACTCAACAACAAGCTCTATTAAACAACAATATAACAATAGCTCGTATCTACTAAAGCATACATAAACAATGCCCCAATAAACCTTCCACATACAACTCATACTCAATATAAGAATGAGATAGTTAACTTTATAAAAAAGGTAACTAAAAAACACTAAATTTTGTTGCGTCCTCATGTATAAAAAGTAAGTTATCTTACCTTTGAGAGATTCATATCTCCAAATAATAATAGTTCATCAAGCTTTCTATGTAAATCTGCAGTTTTGTCTCCTCTTGACTGTGTGAAGTAATATTGTTTTATTCGGTCGCTCGACCAAAAACAAGAGACACCATATTTATTCCTTCTGTTGATCAACGAGACCTCGCTAGCTATCATAAGTTATTATTATTATTATTATTTTGTATATGCGTATCTTCTCATTCGCTAAGCTAGCTTGAAACCAAAAGAACAAATTTAATATTTGATTCTCCTGTTTAGCCACAACTCCAAGAATACAATGAGATTGTTGTTGATTTCTCACTTTTGTTTGTGGCTAGACACGTTCACACCGTATAGATATTTCTCTTTTATTGTTCCAAAACACAGCTACACTAAAGGCAAACAATCAATTTGTTTTGTTAATGTTAAGAGTGAAACATGCGATTTTATTCGGGTTTCTATTCTTGATGGCGGCTAGCTACAATACCGATCGAAGTGAGAGCCCTTTATTTTTTGTTTTGGGGAGGTCGGCTGGGGTTTCTCCAATGGGGCAGAAAAACATGTTTTTCATCTAGGTTTAATATATAACGCAAGATTTACAAAATACAAATATGGGCTTGATAGAATTAAATCATGATGGGTTAATATTTAGGCCATGAAGCCGTGTATTTCCCTCAAACGTGCCATTGTAACTTCTATATTACATATGTCTACAAAACATTAATCCACAATATTTCTACAACTTAGTCTACTTAATGAAATACATTATTGTAATCCATATATTAATTCACACATAATTATCAACATTTTAATTAGCTACTTTTAATCACTTAAGGCTACTAACGGTAGGTTAACGTTGACTAGCGGCCAAATTTAACAAAGTGAATAAAAAGTTCGGAATGTTACAAGCTTAATGGGTGCAATACTGAAATGGGATAAATTAGAGAAAAATGGAAACATGTTACAAATTAAATAGCTCAATATAGTCACCCAATGTGTATTCGGATTGCATCAACTTCTTAAATCATTTTACTATTTTTATAAAAATATGGCATGTCTAATGAAAGAAAAAAAAAACTTGCTCAGTGCCGTTTTGATGCAGGCCCAAGCCCAACCATTGAAGACCAGACCCTTTTGTTTTTAGAAAATCAAGAAAAAAAGAGGCTACCACAAAAATGGGCATAACTTTTGCTAGAAGGCTCCGTTTTGGGCGTGTAACCAGTCAAAACGACCGCAGAAATGAGACGCATCAAGTTGCAAACAGCCAAAGGCGGTTTGGTCGACCTTCGAGCCCCGAAACGGCCTTTTTCTATGAGTTTTGGACCATTTTGTATGTTTTTTCGGTTTTTTTTTACTTTCTTTTGGTTATAACTTTCGGCCTACTTGTATTTTAGGGCCCATTCGAATTTTGCAGCTTTATTTATATGTATCTAGACATGGGAAATGATCAGTTCATGTTAAATCAAAAATTCATTTTTTTCCCCTTACACATGTGCGTGTTTGTATGAAAATCCCTAAATTTCGGTATTTTTTTTAGAATCAACGAATTTTAGAAGTATTGTTTCTGGGTATTTGTTGAATCAACAGAATCAATTGTTTATCTTTATTCCGTCTGCGTCACGTTTTTTGCGGGTTTTGAATCCCAATACCTCGACGGTGTATGAGGGAGGTTAAGATGTAGGCAGACCTTACCTCTACTTAAGTAAAGAGGCTGCTTTCATTTCTACCTAAATGGTAGAAAATGCCCTCCAACCTTTTGCATGGAATGAAGATCGGACTCATCACCTCTTTTTTCCTTAATAAATTAACTATCCACGTATCAACAAGGAGAAACTCTTCAAAGTGGTAGGATTATTCTTTTGTACGTGACACCTCACATTATTGCATTAATCAATAACCATGGGGTATAAGCTTTCTGGTGGCGTTTGGATCGTATCTTTTTTATAACTTTATGATTATCTACATCTTTACATATTTTATTATCAGTTTTTAATTGTCGTTGTGTTTTTATTTTATGTTGATTTAGTCTTTCGGTCTCACTTTTTTAGCGGTTTAATGTGACTTATAAATTTACTTTAAAAACTACAACCCGGATAACGATTGGGTATTTTACTGGTTATAGTTATTTTAGGTAAATATAGAATATATAGGAAGGGTATTCTGGAGAAGTAAATGTCGAAACTTAAAACTTAGACATGGGCTATTTGCTTTATAATATACGAGAGAAAGTACTCGCGCGTAGCAGTAAGAAGGTAGGGTGATAGGTCATGGAGTGTGATAGGTCCATAGAGTGTGATAGTCAAATACCTTAGCCGTACGACTTTGCCCTCGGATTTAAAAATTTGTTGAAAGTATATATCAAATGTCCTCTCTAATCAAAGAACATGAAATTTTAAGAATACCCATATAGTTTTTATAATTTAATGATGTACAATTTTTAAGATAAAAGATTTTAAATGAATTAGAATAATAAAATGATTTATAGAGAAGAGTGAAAAAAATGAGTAGTTAAGATTTGATGATAGAGATAAAAATGGATGACTGAGATTTACTCTAAATGTATTATAATTATTTTAAAGAAAACTTAGTCGAAAAGTTAAAAATTAAAAAAAAATAAAGGGAACAAATATATTTGTGACATCCGTCACCAAAACCGGTAATTTATTATAGTCTCTAACTTACATTTCAAATTTCTTGACTAGTCAATATGCCTATATAGTATAACAAGCATAGAAATGTGGTGATCATTTCCAATATGGGATTTCTATTACTTGAATTTCAATAGTTTATGATTGAAATATTTGATCTTCCTAAACGTAGATGACTATAAATATCCCCGTAATTTCTAGACTTGTAGTTGTTAGTCATATTTATTTCTAGACATTGATAAATTAGTATACGCTATTTAGTGGTGAACGAAATCAATAATTATAAAAATAATATATAATTAGTATAAGTAGTAAGATGGTAATAGTAATAGTAAAATATCATATGTTTAGTAAAAAAAAAAAAATTCTATCATATATATATTTTAACAATTTACGGTGAGCAAGGAATTTTAATTCTATTAGAATTCTTATGATGCATTAAGTCTAATCATAAACTAACTAAAACACTTATCTCCATATATATATATAATAACTATACCCTAAATAAATATTAAAAAAAAAAAACCAAAACCCTTTTTGATTCTTTTTTTCTCTGATCAACAACCAAAGCACCACAACATCAAATATTTTTTATTTTTTTTTTATTATTAATCATCTCATTGTCAAAGCAAACTTTGGTAAGTTTAATTATAATTCTATTGAATCTTAATTTAAATTACAATTAATAATAAAATTCTTAAAGATTATATTCTATTCTTTTTTTAAGGTATCTAAGAAGAAGATCATCAATCTTATGGTAAAATCACTTGTATTCTCTTTTCATATATATTAGTCTTTTTATTTATTAATATAAATATATATATATATATATAAGCATATCTTTTTATTTATTAATCTTTATTTATAAGTAACCTATTTGATGAATATATATTATGGCAAGTTTATAATAATGAATGAAAGGGTTTTTTTAGGGATACATCAAAAGCTTGAAGTATAAATCATATTAATGTTAAAAATTTATGTATTTATTGTATTATAATAATTAATGTAATTAGAGAAATTCAATTATGAAGGCATGGAAATCATAATAACAGATATAAATAGGTGTTGGAAAGATTTGAAGGTTTATATAGAAATATTAGTTGTAGTAGTCTTTAAAACAGTAAGTTTGGGTTATTTCAGAATCTGGACAGATTCGGTTTGTTAACTTTGAGAGGTCGTATCTTGGTCATGGAAGATGGTTAAGTCACGTTTTTGGTGTCTAAAATTAAGTTCAGGAAGTCTACTTTCTGGTGGAAGTGGTTTCGTGTCAAAATATGAGGTTTAAAGTTGTCAAACGAATTTTATAACAAAACTGCGCAAAGCTGAGTTTTTCGAATAGATTTTGGTCGACTTCAAATAGTCATATCTTGGTCGATTTTATGAACTGGAAAATTATTTTTTTCCAGAAAAAATTTTAAGATGTTAAGAGTGTACAGTAAAAATTTGGATTTTTTTTGAAGCTTCGAAGGCCCTTAACTTTTATAAAACTTTTCTGCGAGCAAACAGTGAATTTTCTGACTAGTATGTGATTATGGAATTTTTAAAAAATATTTAACGTACGAAATAAATTAAGTAAAAATTCATGTAAGTTTATAACACTCTAAGGTTACAGTAGTTAAGATTTGAAAACTTGAATTGTTTGTCTCATCTTAATAAAAAAAATAGATAAGGTTACCAAAAATTTCAGCGAATAAGAGCTTGTAGAACTAAATCATAAATCATTAAAACAAATACTCTATATTAAGTTATGTGACTTGTAACTTAATAATAGATGACAAATCAGTTGGGAATATTTTGAAAGTAGCCATATATGTATATATCATCAAATATGGGTTACAATGGATGGTTCTTGACCATGTCCATAATTGTAACTTGTTCATATATATGTTGTGTAGATTCTAGCGACCTTGTTGGACTTTGCATAACTACTTGCTTGTTGAGGTGAGTTTCGTGACCCCTTTTTATTTTATTTCTTTGGGGGAAAATGATGCTCAAAACACTTTTCATTTCTTTACTAGTTGTGCCAAAACTTGTTTGTTTTCATAGACAAATACGTGTAATTATGAAATGTGTATGTTAGCTTGCTTGTATTGATTTCTTTGATGCAATAGATGTCTTTTGATATCTATTGAAGACTATTGGAAAACTATCGACCAACTTTATACTCCAGCTGGTAGTTGTTGGTATTTAAAGCATGATTGAGTTGTTGGCAGGAGTGATGGGGATTGTGTTGTTGGATAACTATGATGGCATTGATCAGTATTTAGTATGCTACTACATGTTTATATCTACACTATTGTCCAAACCTCATATATCATGCACAACAAATTCATCTGTATTCCTTTAAACCTACGAACTCACCAACATTATGTTGACATTTTCGAGTATTCATTTTCAGGTAATAACAATGCTTAAGGAGATTGAGTATAAGGACTTTAGGAAGACCAGTAAAAAGATCCTTCATGGACTCCTAGATCGCATTTGAATATTCAATACTATTTGCTACTTCTTTTGTTATTTGAGGCGTATTGCCTGGACTTATCCCGCTTGTGGAAATTACTTCTATTTGGATTTCATTTACTATTTACTCTATTATAAACTCCATGTGCTATGCCATAACTTTTCGTCATATCCTACGATTCCGCCTAAGGTGGGGTGTGACAATATTTTACAATGTTTTCGTGATCGGACCGGACCGACCGGCTGGACCGGATTGGCCGGGAATCAGCAGCAGAGACGGTCCGGTTATAGGTGCCAAAATGGGCGTGCAGCTGGCAACCGGGAACCGGTGGTTGAACCAGATAACCGCCTTATTTTGACCGGACCAGATAGTTTTTGATTTTTCCGTCCAGAATAGTGAGGTCAGATCTTGACGGAGAAGATGGTCAGTAGCATCACAACTTCGTCGGATCTTGAAGGGGAAGGACAATATGGACGGATATTGCAGAGTCTCGACGGATCTTGCAGGTGTTGCCGTCGTGATATCGCCGGCAGCGTCACAGTCTCACGCATTCATCTGCTTCTGTCTTTATAGTTGTTTGATTATGTTAAATATAGCAACAACTTGGCAGTGATAGAGATTAGAGACTATGAAAGATGAAAGTGATGAGAGGCGGTTGAAGATTTATTTGTAGTATCATCATAAATTAGCCTTGAATAGTATTAGATCATCTTTATAGATAACAGACAAGAAAAAAAACTTGCAGAGAGTCAGATTTAAATAGTCCACATGTGGTGTATATATGCATTTTGTTTTTACTTTCATTGCATTATTAAAAAATATTAATATAATAATAGAATGAATTCATATGTTTTATATTTTTGACAAGTATTATGTTTTATTTTTAACTATGATTATTTCAATGATATCATTTATATCATGTTAAGTAAATATAATTATATATTTAATTATTTATAATATCATTCGGTTCTTATATCTGGTCCGACCGATCCGATCAATTGAACCAGTAACCAGTAAGGACACCGGTTCGCTATTTATGAAAACATTGATATTTTATAAGGTAATAAAAATAGATATCACTAACAGATAAGTAAAAAACTAGAGTAATTGGGACAGGACAGGAGTACAGGAACAGGACACCAAAAACACACACACACAGACGAAGAAGAAGAATAAGAATAAATAAGTGGGAGGAGGGAGACACCGTCGTAAGAGCGGTTGTCTCCGAGAGGGGATGAAGAAGGAGGAGGCATTAATAACGGGGCACGTGATAGTGGTAACAGGTGCAATCATATATATATATGCATCGACTGTAATTGTATTTGTAAATCAGTGGTTTGGGATCCGGTCCTCTCCTGGTGTCATCAACGCCTTCCTTTTCACTTGTCTTTCCATCATATGTATCTTCAATTACCTCCTTGCTATGTGTTTGGATCCGGGTCGGGTTCCTCCTTCCTTTGTACCCGACATCGAGGACTCCCTGAATCACCCCATTCACGAGATTAAACGAAAGGTATTCTTTCTCCTCCTCCTCCGATCCCTTATAAATTACTATTATTTTACCTCATTCATCTTTTTAGGGGTTGTTTAAGTTCATTAGTAAAGTGAAAGAGGTTGTAGACCCCCAAGGTTGATAAGCTCGAGATCCATCTAAGGATCCTTTTTATCTTAAAAAAAGGTCCATCCTACGATAATGTGTAATAATCTTGATAAGTTGTATAATCCATTTCCATGACAAATTATACAGCATGTTGTTGCTCAGATATCATATACTAATATTCCTTTTTATGGGTTACCTACATAAAGGTATTCTGTAAACCTAAAGATCAAGGGGGGTTTTTGGGGATTAAACTTCTTTAATGAAACGAGGAATTAATTTTTAAAAACTTGTGGAATTTAGCTACTCAAAAACTTCTTTGTGGGTGATATGGGTCAAGTCAGATTAAAAGGAACAAGGGTTTGAGATCTTTATGTTAGTGGCAGTGATTATTCGGAATGGAAAAAGATCATGATTTTGAGGGAAATATCACGAGGCATGTTGTGAATATATTTGGGTGGTTGTAGAATAGAAGCACTTCTATGTCTATCTTGAATAGTTGCATACACAAGGGCCTTTGTGTATGCAAATTAGTAAAATGTACTTGTATAGTGCTCATTTAGATGATAATGTTACATTTGTTGATCTAATTAAAGAAGGTTGTTGGAAGTGGCCTTTAAAATGGAAATACACATTTGCTATATACTGAATATTCATGTGGTAATCTTATAGAGGTTTCCAAGATAGAAAATTATGGAGAAATAAGGGATCAAAGTCAAGTTTTCAGTTTAGCCAAGGTGTCCTGGAGCATGCGAATTTGGTATAATCAATGCACTCCTAGACATGCTTTATTCTGTGGACGGCTGTGTGACCATTTTGTCATAATAGTAGAGATTCACATGCACATCTATTCTTCTCTTGCTTTTAGCCTAAAGCTAATCTGGGAAAAATATAGCTAGAGTGGACACACAACGACAATACCCTAAAGCTAATATGCGGGAGGTGGGATGTAGACAGTCATATCTTTGCTATAGGGTAGTGAGACTGTTTCCGCAATGACCTCCAACAGAGTGTGTAAATCTTGCTAGGGTTGAAAATATGTCGAACAATTGCTCTGTGATGGTTTTAAGGGTATGGCAGGAAGGCAATGTAATGGATCAATTAGGAATGTTATGCAGATTAACTTGGGCATCTTTAGTGTGATTTATATGGCAGGAAAGGAAAAAAAAAGGTCTATGGATGACATGTATAAGCAATTTGTGAAAGTAATTACAATGAAGTATTAATGGGTGGTTGATTCATGGAAGATGCTTTGAGTAGATAAGTTAATAAGTAGGATCCATGATGGTGTGTTAGGGGTTTGTTCTTGACCAAAGCAAATACTCAGGAGACATATGCACCTTTTATAGATGGTCCAATCTCTAAATTCAGTCACTCTTTGATGCACCTTTTAGTTACTTTGCACACCTGCTGTGATCATTATGTGTGTATGTATATATGTATAATAACTACAACAATGTAATAAATTTGGCAAGCGTGCATTTTATTTATCCTTCTAACTCTTGTATGTTTGTTTTGTAGGGCGGGGACTTAAGATACTGCAAAAAATGCTCACTCTACAAGCCGCCTCGATCCCACCATTGTCGTATATGTAAACGTTGTGTTTTGAGAATGGTATCTCTCGTTCTTGGATGATTTGTATCTAGTAAAGTTATTAAGGTGCTGATTCTTTCTTTAATTGAAGGATCACCATTGTGTATGGATGAACAATTGTGTGGGTCACGCAAACTATAAAGCTTTCATTGTCTTTGTTGTGTATGCTCTGCTTGCATGCATATACTCTCTGGTATCTTCTATTCTCTTTGCATGCTTCCCCATTGGACATATTTACCCTTGTAAAGTTATATGATAGATAGTTTAATTTATTATTTGGATGGCTAGATTTTGCTTGTAGGAAGTTTAACTGTTGAGCCTCAGCAAAGCAGAGGATCTTACAGAACTATATATGTATGATTTTTCCTTGTTCTTTTCTCTTAGTAAAAGTATGTATCCTGTTTGTTTTAAACGATTTTGTTTTACAGATCATTTCTGGGCTGTTGCTAATTCCACTGAGCATGGCTTTAGGTGTCTTCTTGGGGTGGCATATCTACCTTACCATACAAAACAAAACCACAATAGAGGTTCTTTTTACTCTTTCCTGAACAATCATTTTTTTCCCCTTCTTTTATTAGCGTAATTGGTAATTTGCGTGTAAGCTGTGTGGCGTGCAGTATTATGAAGGCGTGAGGGCAATGCTGCTTGCAGAACAAGGAGGCAATGTGTACTCACATCCGTATGATCTTGGGGTCTATGAAAACTTGATTACCGTGAGAATATTTAATATTATCCATTTGGCTTTCTCTCATCTTCTTCTAGGTCACATTGTTCAATACATATTATCTTGTTAAAACCAGGTGTTGGGTCCGAATATACTTTGTTGGGTTTGTCCCGTGTCAGGCTACATAGGATCTGGTCTCCGCTTCCGAACAATATATGATCATATTCATGCGGCTTCAGCTAGTTGACAAAGTTATCGGATCTAGGAGGATACATGTAAAAACTGGACCAGCTAATGATAGGCTTAACAGAAGTACTAACCTGTCGGGTTTAATTTTTGGAGGTGGATCGGGATTCGGGAGTTAGGTGACAGTTTGCTATAGTAATTGTTGGATGCAATAAACAACACCCACTGTAAGGTTTTTTAAGGGATGATAGTTATGTATAGCTACAGCTAGGTAAAGGAAAATGTGTTTGTATGCTCCTTGAACATGATTTTGATAATTGTGTTATTTATTCTTTCAGGCACAAATGTTGCTTTTTCTCTTCCTTCTTTTTTGTTATTTATCGTCCCCAACCAATCAAAATGGTGGACAAATAGAAGAGCTATTTGGGTCTCAGGCCTTCCTTTGTTTGAGAATTTCCAAAATCTCTAAACAGGCTTTTTGAATGAGTTTGGGTTGAAAGAGCCCAAGCTCAACCATTGTTGAACTAGAGCTACAACGTTATGATGTTTGGCGGTATTACGTAAGGGACAACTGATAGAAACACAACAGATTCTGAAGCTCCACCCCAGCCTAGCCCGTATGGATGATTGTCAATTATTGGTGAGCATGACTATGAGACTATATATATATATATATGGGACGGGAATATGAGATGGGACGGTGTCATGAAATTTCGCACATTTTAATATTTTAATTAATAAAAAATTATAGGGTTCAAATTCTTTTACAAAAAAATATTACTGTAAAATATTATCGGTTGTACATCTAAAGACAACTTTATATTTACTTTTGTTATATAATTAAATTATTTTCTCGCGTAATATACATGATAAATGTAAATCCCTATAGCCACTTGGATCTACGGGATTAAGTAACTAGTGTTTAAGGGTAAAAGTCTCAAAAACTAACCAACAATATGTATGAGTATGAAGTACCGAAACTTTGTATTACTTCAATAAGTTCGATTACCAAACACACGAGCTCCACTAAAATATGAAAACGATAATATTAAGATGGAAGGTTACAAATTGCAACTATACCTTTTACTGAAACTTAAACCTAACAAATCAATATATATAGGCATTGGACGTAGGTTTGATTTGGTCGAGTCCCTACACCATAACCTACAAATTTGATCATTTTATTTTATTTTTTTTGGGTTAAAGATCATTTTATTTTTTACATGTATAAACAGTTCAAGACAAGTTTCTATAATGTTGTTGTCACTCAAAAATTCACCAACAATAAAAATATTAAGTGTTATGTATCGTTCTATAAGGAACACATATTAAGTTTTATAACAATATGATTAGTAATTAGAGATTGACATGTAAAAATACGATGAAGTTATTATCTAAAAAATGTTTTGGATCGAATATGTTTAGTAAGACATGTATGTTATACCTTTATACAACAGTGATGTAAACTTAAATATAGATACTATATGCTGAAAATTAATGATATTTTTAAAAATGATTTTTATTGTATGTGCTTCGTAAGATATATTTGTTATATTTTATATAATTAAGATATAAAACTAAATTAGATAAAACATGTTTACATAACATCATACTATTAAGATGTAAAACTAAATTAGATAAAACATGTGGCACTGTTTTATTGGTCCACCTACATCCTGTGCCTTTATTCAGATTTTGTCATACTGGATCCTATTCGAGTTTTTTCTCTTTCAGCTTTTCTTGGTTTTTTGCACAATTTTTTTGCTTTTGTATTCTCTTCTATTGGTTTATCATATACCTCACATCACTATTTAGATTTTGTCATATCATATCCAGTTTGAAGTTCTTTCTTTCGGTTTTTTTCACAAGTTTTTTACTTTTATATTTTCAATTAATATATTGAAAACTTTTGCTCGACATTTTGTTTTTCTTTTATCTTTTGGTTTTATTACACAAACTAAATGTATGTATTAGATATTACAAACTTTTTTATGCGATTTTTATATTTTTTCGCACAAACAATTTTTGTTTTCTTCAAGTTATTTCTTTGCTTTCTAATAATTTTTTTTTAAAAATTATTAAGTAGGTTCAATGCAAATAGACTAGCGTAATTAAAATGTACCGCAAGACAATTGGAGACTCGCAAAGTGGGCCTGAACCTTAGTAGTTTAGATAGAAAAGTCAAGAAAAATGTGCGGAAGGAACAAGGAAAAAGAGTGTCTGGGTGGTGTAGTCGGTTATCACGCTAGTCTCACACACTAGAGGTCCCCGGTTCGAACCCGGGCTCAGACATTGGTATGTTTTTACCAGTTTTTTATTCTTTTTGCGTGACTGAAGAATCATATACGACTATACTAATGAGAGAGAAAGAATCAGATAGGAATAGGAACAGGAGTAAGAGAAGGGGATGGATTGGGGAAGCGTAACAACAGAAGATCTAATAGAAGCGCTGAGGGAAGTGGAGTGGTCGTCTGGTCCGCGTCCTTTGAGTGAATTCTTTTCAAGGTTTTCAATCCCCAGTACTCTTCCTAAATGGAACAGCCGTCTTAAGTGTAATCTTTACTAGTATGTCTTTTCTTTCTTTCTTTTAATACAAGATTATCTCCCGATTAACCCTAATGATCGATAATGATGAATTCTTTTAATTTGTTGCAGCTACCGGACTAATTACTTCATCATGATTGTCTTCATTCTTGGTTAGCTTCAAACTGTATTTATTGTGTTTTAAAATTTTATTTTTCATTGGGGATCTGTATTTGTAATTCTTCTTTCTTTACATATGTATGTATGTGTGTGCAGGATTGGGGTTTATTAGGAGGCCACTTGCTATCTTTGGTGCCACGTTTACAGCTCTCACTATAGCTCTCTTGAATGACAGGTACCTTCTTCAGTCATTCAATTATATATAGCTGGAGGGTTTGTTCATATTAGTTGAAATAAAATGAATTACTCATAAATTAAACCACGCCTAGTTCTGTATAAAGGTATTCTAGTGTTAGTAATCACTATCAACTCATGCTAATTAGTTGCTAGCTAGGTAATCCAAACCAAGACCAATTAAGAACATCCAACCTTCCCATATATGACACGTACGTGGTGTTAATTTGATTTATCGCTTATGGCATCAAAATTTGTTGAATTCATTGCTGAATGCTTCATGAAATGTTTCTTGATCTTTGTTGACAAATCCACGACGTCCATGTTGCAAGAATCGGGTAAATCGGTGTTTTGGATGGTAAGAACAGTTGTGGTTTTACAACAATAACACTAGGCGTCCAGTGTTATATGTCTTGGGATTTTGTGTTTCTTGCAAGGGTCATGTATACCATCTAATCTTGATACGTTTCGCTCCCTAACTTTCCGTATTTTACATACAAATTATAATCAAAACTAAACCAAAATACATTAAATCCAGTAAGAAACAATGAATGCAGCTTTTGTTAATTATCAAATAATGACAAATAAGGATGTTATTCATAAGCAAAAGTTATTTACACGTATGTTTACTAAAATGAACCACTTGCTGCATCCACTTCATTCCATCTTTAGCAATTAAGTGCCAGAAGGTTTCTGCTGTGGAAGTCCCTAATTAGAGTCTTTGAACACCCACGTAGGTATTAAGCCTCATTGCTTCAATTAGTTAAGATGTCGCATATGCAAGAAACCTACAGCCTTACCGCAACGGTGATCTGTAGTCCTCTTTTGCTTCTCATAACTGAAATTTGGGAACTTTCGATTTTCTAGTTTAGTGAAAAGGTAACGAGAACTGTGAGACGGTTTTCTCCACATTTAGCAGCGAAATTGAGACCCCCACTAACGTGAGCTTCATTTCCTTCTGATTATATATTGTCACATAGATGTAGATTCTTTTTACATGGTTACCTAAGTACCTAACTTGCAGGCCTATTATTCGTGGACGCCCTTCGTCTAAGAGAGCAATTTATATATGTGGACGACCTCCTTGGGTGTTTGTTACATTATTCTCTACCGGTAAACTATATATTTTTGAACTTTTTGCTTCTGTATTTGTTTTCCGATTCTTTTATGGAGAAAATTGAGTATAATTTTATTAATATATATGCAGCGAGTTTCTTCCTCTGGTTTTTTTCTTGTGGGCTCTTGACTTTGTTATGGGCATTTACTATTGGACTTCTTGGTAATTACAGAGTACTTTATTTATCGTGTTATAATGTATCCATAAGTATATGGAGAAGTATTCCTGCATATGCTAACTTACCTTTCCTCTCATCAGCTACAGGGTTGCATGCCAGTTTCCGAACACCTAATTTGAAAGCTCGTTTGAATACATTCCGTGAGGAGTTCCGAGCAGTTTGGCGCAATTATAGTTACTTTTAGGTTTTTAGACTTATGTGTTTGACTTTACACCTTGAATCCTTGATGATATACTTATGTTTTAGTATTAGGCTAGGGGGAGGGCTTCACCACCCGGCCCCTCCCCTCCCAGGATTTTCACTCAATGCAAGGAGCACTTCCCCGCCTCTTCCCGCCCCTCCCCCACCCTTTATTATTTAATTCATTTTCTAGTTATTTTTATTCAAATAAAAACTAAAACTTTTATTTAATAAGTTAACTAATACATTATTAAACTCAAACAACAAAATAAAACACCAAACTACAATATTAAACGAACCGACAACACAATACATAATTAAACTAGCAATCGAGGCCTGGGATGAATGTGCGATTAATATGGTCAATGAGATCCATCCGAAGATCTTCTTGGACGTTTGAGTCTTGTATTTCTGCAAGTCGAGCATCTGATGGTTGTGGCGCGACCAAGGGATCTGTATAATCAGGACATAATGCGTGGTCCTCGTCTTTTAAAATCATGTTGTGAAGAATACAACACGCATACATGATCCTACGGATGGGGAGTTCTTCCATTTGTCGTGTCGGTTCCCTAACTATTTTCCATTTTTTTTTATAATACCAAAAGCTCGCTCCACATCCTTTCTTGCAGCCTCCTGTGCCTTAGCAAATCGAATCCTTTTCTCACCGGTTGGATGAGGAATGGTTTTCACAAACATTGCATATCTTGGATAGATCCCATCCACGAGAAAATAAGGGTACTTATATTCGGTTCCATTTACAGTGACAGGAACCAACGATGCTGTGTCGTCTTCAAAGTAATTGAACAAAGTAGATTGGTTCAACACATTAATGTTGTTGTTTGAACCGACAACACCAACGTACGCGTGCCAAATCCAACAATCCTGTGACGCCATTGCTTCAAGTGATATTGTCGGCCCGTTGTGGTCACCTCTCGTGTACTGGCCACGCCAAGACACCAGACAATTATCCCAAGCTCAGTGTGTACAATCAAGACTCCCTATATATACATTTATTAAACCGAAACTATTAAGTAAGCTACGTAATATATACACACACACACACACATTATTAAACCGAAACTATTAATATATATATATATATACATAAACGTATATAAGTAAATATATACCTAACATGCCGGGAAAACCATGATAAGACGCATGATAATCAAAAATGCGTTGCATATTGAAATGCCTCGACTCAATTTAGTCCCAAAAGTATGAACATAAAAGAAAAGAAATGCAAATTAGTTAAATTATACTTAGAAAAATACGGCCAATTTTCGCGAAAAATCAAAATGTTCCAATTCAAGAAAAGACACTTGGAATGTTCTTAAAATGATGTTAATAGACTACTATGCGAGTTCCAGGACCCGAAAAGATCAAACGAAACCTCGATAAAAAAAGTGTAAAAATTACAGAGGAGCACGGCTCTTCTGTCCTGCAGAGGCCGTCCACAAGAGCCGTCCTCTGCACAAAGGCCGTCCTCTTCAGGTTTCGTATTTTTGACACATTGAACAACTAGAAAAATCAAAATGTTCCAATTCAAGAAAAGACACTTGGAATGTTCTTAAAATGATGTTAATAGACTACTATGCGAGTTTCAGGACCCAAAAAGATCAAACAAAGCCTCGGTAAAAAAATGTAAAAATTACAGAGGAGCACGACTCTTGTGTCCTGCAGAGGCCGTCCACAAGAGCCGTCCTCTGCACAAAGGCCGTGCTTTCTGTTGTACACCAAAAACACTCCTTTTGACGTTTTTCAACATTTCGACTCAATTCCAAACATTCCCAAGCACTATTACTGACTCAAATAAGATCATATCAAGCGAACAAACGTTTCATAAGCTTACATTAGATAACGTGTACATTTCAACATAAGTAGGGCATGTTACCCATTTCATCACATAACCCAAAACTTTCATTTGACTTCCAAATTTAACAAGACTAGTTACCATCACCCAAAATGAACATGATACTTAACCACAAGATTCAAAACGCCAAGATTGTATCAAGAGCCAAAGAGGTGGGATGAACTAAGCCCTTAAAACAAAAGTGTGTCATTTAACCAAGAATGACCTAATACCTTCAAATGTCTTGCAAAGGTCAACTTCAAGCTCTAACCAATTCTTCCAATTCTTCTGGAACTACCTATAAAAGGGGTAAACAACTAAAATATAAGCAAAGGCTTAGCGAATATACTTGCATACATTTACGAACACGAAGGAAGGCAAGTGCAAAGACTTTCACATGTAACCTATGACACCGTCATGTCACATTTACATGCTCACTTTGCACAATATCAACACATATATGGATCCATATAAGCTAAACAACATAATCATGATCATCTATCGGGGTTCTTAGGCCACCGGAGGTTCTTAGGCCTCATAAACTATGCCCCACATGGGCTTAATGCCAAACCAATTACCATGCTTGGAACATTCACATCTCATGGTAATTGGCCCAACGTATACATAAAGGTATGCAAATATACTCACCTCCTCCGCGTCAAAGACAATAACGCTAAACGATCAAGCACAAGCAAGCTTCAACCTATGATCATACCGTAAAATGCATAAGCTTACATTCACAACTATGACTAGTTCAACCTAGTCACACTCAATCACTACCCTTTTCCTAAACCCAAACCCAACCCATTTGTCATTGAGTTACTTCCATTCTTAAGATTAACATTAGGTAGTTCAACCTACCATTTTCATCCATAGTTCATTAACTAGCAAAAACTCATATTTTCTCATAAACTCAAATTATCACATAACCTTATCAATTTCATAATCAAATACATCATATAACTCAATGACAACTAGGTTAACTAAGGAATTGGGGAAAAATTAACCATAATTCAAATTCTAGTAAAAACCCCCAAAGTGGTTCATCCATGAACCCTAATTTCTCAATAACAATAGAAACAATGAAATAGAAAACAATACCTCAACATTGGAAGATAATAACTTAGGTTTTTAATTCCCATATTTCTCTCTTTTTCTTATTAAATTTCGGTCACCACCTAAAATCACCAAAGCCCTAAATTTCAAACTCTTGAATGGAGATATCTTGATGGTGATGATTGTTAGGATGATTTCTAGTCTTGGATTTAAAGGATTAACACTTGATTTTCGAAAGAATAGAAAGGAATTGCATGAGGGAATGAAGATGAAGGTAGTGGAATTATGAGTTTGAAGAAAAGAGTATGTGGCTGGCACATTTTGGGGGTGCCACGACCCACTTCAAAAATTGTGGGTATTTTACCCGCTATCCGCTAAAGTTCCAACTAAATTAACCCCATATCCAAAAATAAAATACTAGGAAATTAATTTAATGTCAAAACTATAAAAGGGGGTTAATTTCTTTTACCTTAAAATCTTTGGGGTGTTACACATATCATTATGCGTTGGCCTACGCAAATACTCATGGCGGTATAACTTAATGACTCCATCACAAAAAGCATTAAGGGTGTCGCGTGATGATCTCTCCGACATATTTAAGTAATCATCTAAGTTGTCGGGATTAGAACCGTATGCTAACTGGCGAATAGCGGATGTGCATCTCTGATAAGCCGAGAACCCAAGCTTCCCACGAGCGTCGAACTTCCTTTGAAAATATTCAAAGTTGCTTTCCAAATCTGTGGCAATCTTCAAAAACAACCGCCGACTCATCCGAAACCGTTGTCTAAAAAAACCTTCATCAAATTTTGGCTCGGAGGCAAAATAGTCTCGAACAAGACGGTCGTGGGATTCCATACGATCATCTCTATTTGTATATTTCCTTGAAGAGGAGGCAGTATCGCGGATTTCTTGATCAATCGCGTGATATGCCATTGCAAAGAGGTTAACATAACGGTCCATCTCATCGGAAGAACTCGAGTCCGATGGCATATTTGGGGGTGTTGAACCGGATCCGATGAATAAAGGGTTGTTGAAAGGGTTCATGTTTTGGTGGGAGCGTAAAGGGAAGAAAAAAAAACACGAGTCCGATGGCAAATTTGGGGGTGTTGAACCGGATCCGGTGAATAAAAGGTTGTTGAAAGGGTTCATGTTTTGGTGGGAGCGTAAAGGGAAGAAAAAAAAACATAATGGAGAAAAAAAACAGAGGGGAGAAGTTAATGAAGAAGAAGAAGAAGAAGAAATAGAGGAGAATAGATTAATGTTCAAAACTTCGTGGGCCCCATGTGACTTTTAATTATTATTTTTTTTATATTCCTAACGGTCGAATCCATCGAGAGGAAGGTGGGGAGAGGCGTACCCATGCCGGTCACCACCCAACCGGTATCGATACCACGGGGCGGTGTTCCCTTTGGTACCAGACTGGTCACCGGTCCACTCCGTCCAGCCTTATAGTAGTTATTGCACCCGCACGTTGCCGTGAAATACGTTTTTTACATGATAAGTTTTAGACCAAAAATTGACCACACTACCAATTTGGTAGTGTTTGGCATATGTGAATAAAAGTTAAGTTTCAAGAAGAAAAAAAACTTTTAAAAATACAACTAAATATATAATAGTATAACAATAAAAAAAATGTAAAAGAATAATAAAATGTATAAACCATAAACAATAACTATACGTTTATACTAATGCTTTAAATATTATATGAACATAAGACATAACGATGATGAAAGTCATTACATATTTAAAAACGTTATATATTTAAATAGATGGATGAAAATAATCAAAAAAAAAAAAATGTTTAAAAGTAATACCGTAATTGTGTGAAAGTAGTTCGATGAAAACATATATAAGAATCCAAAAGTCTAGTGTCAAGAAAATGAAAACGAAAACTTTGATGTAGGTAAGAGTTAAAAGATAGAAACTTTCCTAAAGAAAACAATTAAACATGTAGTAATAACAATAAAAAATGTAAAACAAATAATAAAATATATAAAAACATAACATAATACCTATATAATATTACTTTTGTTTTCATATATATTTTGAAAATGGCCTTTTCTTTTAAGTGTAAAAATTTAAATTTTAGTTTGGTATAAAATAGCAAACGTGAACAACACCACACATAGATAAAAAAAATAAAAAACAATTATATATTGATAAGAACTTAATTAAAAATTATATAGAGAAGTATAGAAAATGTGATAAACAAAAATTAATTTTAGATGAAATTAAAAGTATTTACTTTAGTAGTCATGAAAGTATAATGAAAATATAAAAGGAAATAATAGAAGGGTAAATATGGTATAAAATAAAAGATTAATGTAATTAATGTGTATTGTAAGTTTCAATAAGAATATACAGCATAATAAATGCAAATTATATGTGCCTTTAGGGTGTATATTAGAAAAAAAAACCCCAAAATAAATACCCGTCTCTCTCTATATAAGTATAATTCTCTATCTCCAAATGCATATGTGATATACCTCAGAGATCACCACATCAGCTTTTGTCCTACATGTTGTCTTTATATCGATTTGGTTTATGCTTTTTGTCATATATGTCGTATTTATATCGATTTGGTTTATATGTTTGCAATCTACCGTCACATCTACGTACATTGGATATCTTAGTAGCTTAAATGACATTGCATATGTTCATTTACAAAAAATAAAAAGTGCGTAACACAGGAATCGAACAACCAACCTCACGCGTAACCTATGTATTGTCAAACCATCGAACCATTGTTCTTGTTTTTTACTAATTTTAATCGCAAAAACTATTAATTGTAGTTTCCAAAGTCACTAAATTAAATTGCCTTATTTTGTATTACGACAAAAGAAATTACGAGTAATATTTACAACAACCTTTTTTTTGGAAAGACATCAACGGATAAGTGGTAAACTTCCCCTACACGGATGCATTTGTAACGTCTAGAAAATATTAAGGTACAATTATAAATTAAGTTTTAGAAATATTTGTATTATAGTAGTCATAATTTAATATAAGTAAAAGAATAAAGGCTTTGTGCTTAATTATTTTCTATGATAAAAAAATGAGTTATATTTTTGGAATTTGTAGTGTCGACTACATATTTAAAACTTGTTATTATCATCTAAGTTTTGGACTGATTTTTAAATTAGTATTTCATGTTTTTGACTAATTAGGACACTTGGCCTTTTATTATGTTGCTTAGTCATTATGTAAGAGCTTAGTCATATATATGAATACTAGGTATTTTACCCCGCACGATGCGTGGCTAGCTAAAAAGATTATTTTATACATTAGTAAATAGCTATTCTATAGGTTAATTATGTAAAAATTGATTATGTTATAGTTCATGGTTAATTCATGTATCACTCTGGTCACCCTTTGTTTTTTCGGACATGTCGATAGCACAGTCACTTAACCTACTATAGTAATTACACATCCCTTCTAAGAACATTTAACCCAAGATATTTTGATATCATCAACAACACCATTTGTGTAGCCATAAATCGCGTAAAAATGTATTCACCTTATAGATTAACAGTACAACAAATCAAACGTAAATCGCGTAATAATGTAGGATGTTATATATTCATCAAACGTAATAATATGTACAAAGTAAAAAACCAAACATGACAAAAATTTAGTCATATAAAATACACATAAATTTAGTCATATGAAATACACATAAATACAATATGAATAAGTAAAAAAAACCCAATAGATAAATAAGAGAAAATCATTATAGTTTTTGCTTTTTATTATATCATAAACTTTGTTTTATGATTAGAATAACAACCAGCTTTAGTTAAAGTTTCGGCAAAAGGAAAAAAAAAAAAGAAACAACAAAATTGATTGGTCATATATAATCTAATAATATATTCAAATAATTTCTAAAATTTGATATAGTCTTTAAAGTTGTATATATTTTAATAAATAATATTATTTTTGTCAAATATGTGTGCCAATTTAGTAGATGCATGGACGTTATTTTATTTTTTTAATATGTGTTTTGATATTATTTTTTTATCTTGTGTATATAATTATGATTAATATATTATATTATATTTAATAAAATAAAATAGATTATTTTGAGAATAAATAAAGGTTATAAAATAAATATATTGTAAAAAATGTATAGAGATGCCACGTAGGATAAAATCCTATGTGGCAATATTTAAAATTAGCTTTAGATTGAAAGAAGGCTTTAGAAGACTAGAATTCTTATTGTTTTAATATATATATAGATATTATGACAAATTATATAGTTATGCCAAAACCGACCTTCACTTCGGTAAAGTCAGGAAACCAAAATCCCTTTCATTTTAGCATAAACTAGATTTTAGACTCGTGTCCAACACTGAACACGAGATTTGCGACATTATTAATATTTAATATTAATACGTGTAACTCATAAAAGCTAATAAGTTCAAAGTTGATGATATAAGTGGATACTAAGGGCACGTTTGGTTTCATAGGTTCTGATGGAATTGGAATTGAATTCCGTTCCGTGGTACGTTTGGTTGTCAAAAGATGATGGAATTTCATTCCATTGGAATGTAAACATTCCATCAAATGATGAAATCTCCATTCCTTAGGGTTATTGGATGGAATTCCATTCATTCATTTTCTTGAATTTTAAGAAAATAAAAAACATTCTATCAAATTTCATTCCTTCGATATCTAATTCCGTTGACCGATTCCATTTCTTACAAAAATATTTTGTGAACCAAAAGTCGCTTAAGTGTTCAATTCAAATGCCAAGAATGTTAAACTAATAGAAAGAAAACTAATGTAATAAAAGAACATTGGAAGGATATATCATCCTTCATCATTTGAAAGACTATGTAAAAAACTAAATGATAATCTCAGCGAGAGTCAGTTTGATGAAATCGAACGATATTATTAGTTAATAAGTCATTAGTTCAACTGTTTTTTAGTATATATTAAAATTAATATAATACAATTATTATTAAAATCTTAATATATTTACATTAAATTTAATTTATTTTTAATTAATTATATATATATTATAGAACATATTATTGGATATATATTAGTTATTATTTTATTTATTTATTATATTTAATTATCGGGTAAAAAATGTAAATTGAATATATATTAGTTATTATTATATTTGTTTATTATATTAAAATTATCGAAAAGTGTAAATTTGTGATGGAAAACAAAAAAGTGTAAATTAAAGTCAAAATTGAAAACAAAAGTCAACATTATGAAATCGAGAGTTGTAACTGGTCGATAAGTTATTAAAGCAACTGTGTTTTAGTATAATAAAAGATCCTTTCTATATTATTATCTTGTATCTCTAAATTAGAAGTAAAACAAATAATAATAACAAGAAGGTTTAGCAATAAATTGGTTAAAACGTAGGTGCTTGTGCTATTAAGTATGGATATTAAAATTTTATCAAGGTAAGCTTATATTTGTCAATGTTAAATTAGATTATTATTAGTCTTGCTATTAAAAGGAACTAGATCAATGTCCGGTTGTTGACCGGGTTACAAACAACATGTATATAGTTAAGAGTACACAAAACTTGTAATATTTATATATTAAAGATAATATAATTTAACAAAAATGCATATATCCATCTTTTATTACTAATGCCTACTATAAATTGTTGTAAACCCAAACATAAGAAGACTGGAAACAATTGACCGAGCAAGAAGTTCATGAGAAAGATATAAAATTATGTACTTTCGAGCATATCCTTAGATCCGTCAACTTCTATAGTAGCTTTAACCATGAAATCATCAACATCATCAATTATCTTATTTTCATCTTCCATAATAGCTCCAACGTTGATATCTTCACCTTCCATAGTAAGGTTTGTATCAAAAGAGTAATGTTTGGGTTAAATTAGATTAAGATAAAAGCAAAGACGGGTCGTCTTTCATTTTGTTCAAAGACCGGACGGAAATTATAGAAGATAGAGGGTGAGCCTAGGCAAGGGAGAGATCCATTGGAATATTGGATTGTAGCGAAGAAACTGTCATGTTCGTTAATTCATTGGCAATCAAAGTTTAATACATACACCAAAATACCATCAGTCTTCTTATCATTTCATTATTTTAAAAAATAGTAATAATAAAATAATATTAATAGCTTTAAATATTATGTGGTAACTTCTTTGTTATTTTTATATATCTATCTATACTATTTTATAAAAGTATAACCCTATGTTAAAAGTTAT
The DNA here is from genome assembly GCF_010389155.1 of Erigeron canadensis. Lineage (NCBI taxonomy): Eukaryota > Viridiplantae > Streptophyta > Magnoliopsida > Asterales > Asteraceae > Erigeron > Erigeron canadensis. The sequence continues at coordinate 39,191,711 of NC_057767.1, forward strand.
ATGAGAGAAATGTCTAAATTACTTTTTATGATTAACTTACACTATCAAAATATTATCTTTTAAAATATCTACATTATCCATTTACATCAATTACTTTTACATTAATAATCTACCACACTCAACGTCGTCACCACCATCACATAGTTGTCGCCACAAACACCACCGCACTGCGTGGGTAACATGCTAGTATTCCTTTAAAAAAAGTATAATCGCCACTGGACAACATTTTTTGTAACACCCCGCTAAAGCGGAATATACGGGATGCACAGACAAGTACAAATGCACACAGTACAAGTTCAACACAGCCATTGAGATTAATCAAAGAGCAGGAGAACAAAGTCATAACGAATCATAATTAAGTCTAGATCAGAAGTACGAATGTTATTACAGAATATAACTGAATCAAAATAGTCAAATTCATGGGACAGAACAATTGTCTCATAGAACAGTACTTGAGCTAGAATAGTAATAAGGCCTTCGTAGCTCCAGGACTTGTATGCACGAACCGTCACCGAAAGGATGAGCTTAGAACGGAAGACTCTTATGCTAAATATCTAGTACCTAGCCTGAAAAGCATGTAAGTTCAAAGGTCAACTACGAAAGTAGTTGGTGAGATTCACATAAAGTACTTTATAAATATACATAGTACGGGTATGTATAAAAGTCAAGTCATATAGTCTGTACGGCTGTCAAATGTACCTTGCTGTAATAACAATAGTTTAGAATCTGTAATGTACTTAATATGTATGTCTATTATTACTGCTAATCCGCTTGGCCATAACGAGCTATGATAAATCAGGGAACTCATGTACTCAGATAGTCTATAAGTATGAACTAGGTCAAAACCGGTGACCAGAACATGTGATCAGAACAGGTGATCAATAAGTCTAGGTAATATGCATTCTCCTGAACTGTGGAGAATGAGGATGGGCCTACCCTAACAGCGCTGTCCATAATACCTACGGTCCACTCCCAGAACAAGTGGGAGATGAATTGATAGCAGTAAGTCTTAGGTCTCATACATAGACAATAAGTACATACAAGAATGTATTCAAGATCCTGCCCATTCAAGATCTAGAACACACATTTAGAAAATAAGTATCATAACGTAAATAGTCTGTCTGTACATAGTCTGTCTGAAAATAGTCTGTCTGTACATAGTCTGTCTGAAAATAGTCTGTCTGTACATAGTCTGTCTGAAAATAGTCTGTACATAAATAGTCTGTCTGTCTTAAGATAGTACGTAGTACAGTCAAGAAAATATATATATATAAGTCTGTATATATATATAAGTACAAAATAGTTTTCATGCTTTTCAGTCCCCGATAAAGAACTTTAAAAATGTACGAAAGGGGGAATAAGTGAACTCACAGTGATCTGGTACAATATATAGAACTAGTACAGTGAACAAGTACAAAGATAGATAAGTATATCTATCGGGATCCAATTACGCCTTGCCGAACTCCTACGCACATAATAACCATATAGAAGTACATGTATTAGTCTAAGTGATTATTCAAATCACAAATGTCCTTGGTGAACTGATGATTTGGTCCTTTGAACATTTTGACTCAAAATAGTTTTAACTGAACTTCACGTACATGAACTGAACGAAAGTGAGCCTTAAGTCTGTTTGAACTGAACTTGAACGAATTTAGACTTTAAATTCGTTGGACTGAACTGAACGAATTTAGACTTTAAATTCGTTGGTCTAAACTGAACGAATTTAGACATTAGGTTCGTTGGACTGAACAGAACGAAGTTAGACATTAAGTTCGTTTAGCTAATTTCGTTTTGAACAAGATAAATTCGTTTGATGCAGCAGGCATACGGACATAACACTGAACTTAACAAAATCACGAGTTTTGAAGATTAAGACATGTTACGACCCAAATTTGATCACCAAAACAGTTACTAGACTTATTTAAACATAAACCCATTGTTCTTTAACACGTTTTTGACATCAAAAACGACCAAATCATCAAGAACATATAGTTGAAAAGTTTGAACTTAATTTGATCAAAATCACAAAATACGTTGTTGTTACCTCAAAGTCGGTTCCAGAAATATGTTTAGATGACTACAAGGAAGCTAATGATATCAACGATTCGATCTAACAATCACGAAATCAAAGAATTTCTTATGTGTGTGTTTCTTGGTGTGGTGAGTGTGTGGAGGTGATGAAGGTGGTGAAGAATAGAAATCTTTTTGGGTTTACACTTCTTTTTATACCTTACCATAAAAGTGAAATTTCACCACTACAAGGACCATTTTGCAATTAAATTGAACTGAGCTCTTTTACGATCTTTTGATATTTGTGAACCGAACTTACTATATTATTGAATATAATCACAAACTCGTCGTTCAATATTAGTATTTAGATCAATTTGAAGTTCACATAAGCACATAATGAACATCTAAAGTACGTCTATAACTCACATAAATTAGACTGTCTAACCGCTTTAGTGGCATATGTACATTTTCAAGGACTTAAATAGAACATTTCTGGGACGGTTGTTACATCCTCCCCCACTTGGGCGATTTCGTCCTCGAAATTAAGAGTCTCGTCGGTCAAAAAGATGAGGGTACTTCTTCTTAATGAAGTCCTCGCGTTCCCAGGTGTCATTGTACCCGTGTCTAGCACTCCAACGTACACGAACTAGGGGTACGCGGCTCTGTCTTGTCTGTTTAGCATCTTTGTCTACGATTTCGATAGGCTCTTCGGTGAACTCGAGCCCTTCGTCTATGCGAACATCCTTAACAGGAATGATGGTCGGGTCGTCAGCCATGCACTTCTTAAGATTGGATACGTGGAACGTGTCATGAACATTGCCGAGCTCTAACGGTAGTTCCAGCTTGTACGCTACTGGTCCTACACGTTTAATGATCTTATATGGTCCTATGTACCGAGGCGCCAACTTGCCTCTCTTGCCGAACAGGGCGGTACCTTTCCATGGGGAAACTTTCAAAAGAACTTTGTCGCCCACCTCGAACTCAAGAGGTTTACGGCGTTTGTCCGCATAGGATTTTTGTCTGTCTTGAGCTGCCTTAAGCTTTTCTTTGATAACAGCTATCTTGTCTATGGTGGTCTGTACAACTGGAAGCTTCATCCAACTCCTTTCACCGGCGTCTAGCCAACACAGTGGTGACCGGCATTTGCGACCATACAAGGCCTCAAACGGTGCACACTGAATACTCGTGTGATAGCTGTTATTGTACGAGAACTCGATCAACGGGAGATGTTTATCCCAACTCCCTCTAAACTCTAATGCACAAGAACGGAGCATGTCTTCCAGAGTCTGAATAGTGCGTTCGCTTTGCCCGTCTGACTGTGGGTGATAAGCGGTGCTCAGATTAAGTCTAGTACCTAACGCTTCTTGAAGTGACTGCCAAAAGTCGGACGTGAAGCGCGGATCGCGGTCAGATACAATTGATAAAGGAACACCGTACTTGGTTACGATATCGTCTATATAGATCTCAGCAAGTCTCTCCAGTGAGTAGTCATCTCGGATAGGAAGAAAACGGGCTGATTTCGTCAGTCTGTCTACAATAACCCAATGGAGTTATGGTTGTTCTTCGTACGAGGCAGTTTCATAATGAAGTCCATAGTAATGTCTTCCCACTTCCACACCGGGATTTCCAATTGCTTCAACAATCCAGAAGGTTTCTGATGTTCGATCTTGACTTTAGAACATGTCAGACATCCGCTGACGTACTCAAAGATCTCTCTCTTCATCCCAGGCCACCAATAATCTAGCTTCAAGTTCTTGTACATTTTGTCTGCGCCTGGATGAATCGAGTATTTAGAACGATGAGCTTCCTGCATGATGATCTCTCGAACACCATTAGCTGCAGGGATCCAAACTCGGTTCTTGAATTTTCTAACTCCATTATCATCGACTTCGAATTCCTGAGCGATGGGTCCTAACCGCTCAGCTTTTATACTGTCTTTCGATCTCAAGCCGAACTCTTGGCCTTTGATCACAAGTTGCCTCAAGTCTGTACGATTGCCTCCTTAATAGATAAGATTTTGACTCGTTCTTTTCTGCTCAGCGCGTCGGCTACTACATTCGCCTTCCCGGGATGATACTTGATTTCACAGTCATAGTCATTCAGCAATTCCACCCAACGCCTCTGTCTCATGTTCAGTTCTTTCTGGTTGAATACGTGCTGCAAGCTCTTGTGATCGGTAAAGATAGTACACTTGGTTCCGTATAAGTAGTGCCTCCAAATCTTCAAAGCGAATACAACTGCCCCAAGTTCTAGGTCGTGGGTGGTATAGTTCTTTTCGTGCACTTTGAGTTGTCTTGATGCGTAGGCGATCACCTTGCTTCTTTGCATCAGTACACAGCCTAGACCTTGATGTGAAGCGTCACAGTACACCACAAAGTCTTCAGTGCCATCTGGTAAAGCTAGGACAGGTGCTTTACACAGTTTGTCTTTTATGGTTTGGAATGCTTGTTCTTGCTGATCACTCCAAATGAAGTCTCGAGTCTTTTGCGTCAATTGTGTCAAGGGTAGTGCGATCTTAGAAAAATTTTCGATGAAACGACGATAGTAACCAGCTAATCCGAGGAAACTACGAACTTCAGTGGGAGTTATCGGGGCCTCCCATTTCTTGATGGCTTCAACCTTGGTCGGATCAACATGAATGCCTTGCTCGTTCACAACGTGACCGAGGAACTGTACTTGGCGAAGCCAGAACTCGCACTTAGAAAATTTGGCATACAACTCTTCTTTTCGTAGGAGTTGAAGAACAGAACGTAAGTGTTGCTCATGGTCGGTCTTGTTTCGGGAGTATACGAGAATATCGTCAATGAACACGATCACAAATTTGTCTAGGAACGGACGACAGACACGATTCATCAAGTCCATGAAAATAGCTGGAGCATTAGTCAGACCAAATGGCATAACGAGGAACTCGTAATGACCATAGCGAGTACGAAAAGCTGTCTTTGGGACATCACCATCTTGAACACGAATCTGGTGATAGCCCGAACGTAGATCGATCTTAGAAAAGTACGAGGCACCTTGCAATTGATCAAATAGATCGTCTATGCGAGGCAAAGGATACCGGTTCTTGATGGTTAGTTTGTTCAGTTCTCGATAGTCTATGCACATTCTCATTGAGCCATCTTTCTTTTTAACGAACAAGATCGGTGCACCCCAAGGGGATGAACTGGGACGGATAAAGCCTTTGCTCAAGAGTTCTTGTAATTGGTTGGACAGTTCTTGCATTTCAGGAGGAGCCAGACGATACGGTGCTTTAGCGACCGGTGCTGCACCGGGAACAAGATCAATATTGAACTCGACTTGTCTCACAGGTGGCACACCTGGTAAATCGTCAGGAAAGACATCTGGAAAGTCCCGCACAATGGGGATGTCTTGAACTTTAAGTTCTTTAGCACTTTTGTCGATGACATGAGCTAAGTACACGAGATGGTCTTTCTTGTCTAAGTACTTGCGGAATTTCATGGCTGAGACGATCTTTAGCTCGTTCGTGGACTTATCGCCTTGCACTATCAGGATCTCACTGTTCTGGAGTGGTATATGAACTGTTTTCTCATGGCAACAAATAGTCGCGTGGTGTTTGGATAGCCAGTCCATTCCCACGATAACATCAAAACTACTAAGTTCAACAGGAATTAGGTCAATCGTAAAAGTCTTGTCTACTAAAACCAAGGGACAGTCTAGAGCAATTTCATTAGTGCCGTACTGTTGGCCATTAGCATACTCTACTACATACTTATCATTTAGTCTGCCAGTGTTCATGTCAGTAATAGCTTTAAAGTCTAATGCAACAAAGCTACGTTCAGCACCGGAGTCAAATAGTGCTGAAGCGTAATGATCGTTCAGAAGAAAAGTACCTGTCACAACCCGTGGGTTCTGACGAGCTTCCTCAGCGTTCAGAGCGAAAACTCGAGCGTTAGCAGGGCCCTGTCGGTTTTGCTGGTGCTGGCGGTTCTGGTTCTGCTGTCTTGGTCCGCGTGGATGAGCATCACGCTGAATATGGGCGTTCTGAATCTGATTCTGATTTCTTTGAACTGGTGCAGGAGGTGGTGGAGGAAGTCTGTCATTCCTCATCTGAAGATTTCTGTTCACTGGCGGCGGGTTAGCTCTGAGCATGTTTGTCGACACGACATTGCAGTATCTAGCCAAGTGCCCAATGCCTTGGCACTTGTAACAGGTGGGACAAGCACCAGTGTGGTGAAGATAGCACTGGGAACACTTAGGAGCGGTTCCAGAATACCTAGGCGGCTCAGGTGCTGTTGTCACAGCATAATTCTTCAAAATCTTCCCCTTCTTACTTGGGGGCTCAACTTTCTTCTCAACAACCTCTTCAGCTTTTCTCTTTCCTTTCTCCTCACTCTCCAACACATCTCCGGATCTGATGATGTCCTTGGTCAAAGTCTTAGCCAATACAGTGGCTCTGGACATAGTCTTAGGACCCTTGCTAGTGAGAGCACGACGAACTTCTGGGATCAAACCCCAGATAAAGCGATCAATCTTCTTCTCCTCAGTAGATGCTAGATGTGGTACAAGTCTGGCAAGCTCGTTGAACCTTAAGATATACTTCTCAATCTCCATTCCCTTCATCTTTAAGTCCCAAAACTCCTGCTCTAACTCTTGCAATGCATCCTTGGTGCAGAACTCAGCTCTCATCATCTTCTGGAGTTCTTCCCAAGTGTGAGCATATGCAGCCTTTCTGCCATCAGTAGAAACAACGCCAGTCCACCATGACCTGGCAGCACCATCGAACTGACTAGTGGCATGCTCAACCATCTTCTCCTCTGCAGTCTCTGTGTGATATAAAGCCTCCTCCATGTTCTCAAACCACATCAACAACTCCGAAGCTCCCTTTTCTCCTGTATAAACTGGGGGTTTGCACTGAGTGAAGGTTCTGAATGAACAACCTCTGTTGCGGGTAACTCTGCCTTCAGCAGCAACTTTGGTGTTAATCTGACTGGCACCTTCAGAATCACTGTGCACTACTTGGTTCTGCTCTTGTTCTTCCTGCGTCTTCTTGGTGCCTTCAGTTAACGGGATCGCTAACATCTGAGCGACTTGAGTAGCAATGTTGGGTATCATCGCATTCATGCGGTTGGTGATTAGATCTGCCACATCTTCCAGAGTAAAGTTGATAGTAGTATTAGGTTGAGGCTCGGGCTCCACGACGGTTTCGGCAGTGGGTACGGCTCTTGGCTTTCTCCCTCTCTTAGGCGGCATTCTTCCTTATGCCCCTAAAAGATAGAAATAAGAACTTGATTACGATTCGTATAAGTCTGTAACTCCAAGCACGTGGTGCGTATATACAATGATCATTGATAGCACGTTATATAAATAAAAACAGTCGTCGGTCGTACGTCAAGGACCTATAATCGTATAAGCTCTAAGGCCTATAGATGATGTACTAGTACGTAAGTCTTTCAAGCACGAATGAACCAGAAGAGAACAAATGGACATGAACGATATTGAACAAAGTTCCTAATTGAGCTCTAAGAATTGGATGACACCTTCAATAACACACCTTGAGGTCCTAGGTGCTTTTATCTTAGTTATATGTAGTTGATCAGGTTACATATAATTATGATAAAAGTACCTACTACTCAAACTGGTCATCAAAGGATCACCTCAGAGTGGAATCAAGTTATAGCTCGAGTTTTCCTTAGGGAAAAACTCAGTGTTCACTATAACCAGGGGCTCTGATACCAACTGTAACACCCCGCTAAAGCGGAATATACGGGATGCACAGACAAGTACAAATGCACACAGTACAAGTTCAACACAGCCATTGAGATTAATCAAAGAGCAGGAGAACAAAGTCATAACGAATCATAATTAAGTCTAGATCAGAAGTACGAATGTTATTACAGAATATAACTGAATCAAAATAGTCAAATTCATGGGACAGAACAATTGTCTCATAGAACAGTACTTGAGCTAGAATAGTAATAAGGCCTTCGTAGCTCCAGGACTTGTATGCACGAACCGTCACCGAAAGGATGAGCTTAGAACGGAAGACTCTTATGCTAAATATCTAGTACCTAGCCTGAAAAGCATGTAAGTTCAAAGGTCAACTACGAAAGTAGTTGGTGAGATTCACATAAAGTACTTTATAAATATACATAGTACGGGTATGTATAAAAGTCAAGTCATATAGTCTGTACGGCTGTCAAATGTACCTTGCTGTAATAACAATAGTTTAGAATCTGTAATGTACTTAATATGTATGTCTATTATTACTGCTAATCCGCTTGGCCATAACGAGCTATGATAAATCAGGGAACTCATGTACTCAGATAGTCTATAAGTATGAACTAGGTCAAAACCGGTGACCAGAACATGTGATCAGAACAGGTGATCAATAAGTCTAGGTAATATGCATTCTCCTGAACTGTGGAGAATGAGGATGGGCCTACCCTAACAGCGCTGTCCATAATACCTACGGTCCACTCCCAGAACAAGTGGGAGATGAATTGATAGCAGTAAGTCTTAGGTCTCATACATAGACAATAAGTACATACAAGAATGTATTCAAGATCCTGCCCATTCAAGATCTAGAACACACATTTAGAAAATAAGTATCATAACGTAAATAGTCTGTCTGTACATAGTCTGTCTGAAAATAGTCTGTCTGTACATAGTCTGTCTGAAAATAGTCTGTCTGTACATAGTCTGTCTGAAAATAGTCTGTACATAAATAGTCTGTCTGTCTTAAGATAGTACGTAGTACAGTCAAGAAAATATATATATATAAGTCTGTATATATATATAAGTACAAAATAGTTTTCATGCTTTTCAGTCCCCGATAAAGAACTTTAAAAATGTACGAAAGGGGGAATAAGTGAACTCACAGTGATCTGGTACAATATATAGAACTAGTACAGTGAACAAGTACAAAGATAGATAAGTATATCTATCGGGATCCAATTACGCCTTGCCGAACTCCTACGCACATAATAACCATATAGAAGTACATGTATTAGTCTAAGTGATTATTCAAATCACAAATGTCCTTGGTGAACTGATGATTTGGTCCTTTGAACATTTTGACTCAAAATAGTTTTAACTGAACTTCACGTACATGAACTGAACGAAAGTGAGCCTTAAGTCTGTTTGAACTGAACTTGAACGAATTTAGACTTTAAATTCGTTGGACTGAACTGAACGAATTTAGACTTTAAATTCGTTGGTCTAAACTGAACGAATTTAGACATTAGGTTCGTTGGACTGAACAGAACGAAGTTAGACATTAAGTTCGTTTAGCTAATTTCGTTTTGAACAAGATAAATTCGTTTGATGCAGCAGGCATACGGACATAACACTGAACTTAACAAAATCACGAGTTTTGAAGATTAAGACATGTTACGACCCAAATTTGATCACCAAAACAGTTACTAGACTTATTTAAACATAAACCCATTGTTCTTTAACACGTTTTTGACATCAAAAACGACCAAATCATCAAGAACATATAGTTGAAAAGTTTGAACTTAATTTGATCAAAATCACAAAATACGTTGTTGTTACCTCAAAGTCGGTTCCAGAAATATGTTTAGATGACTACAAGGAAGCTAATGATATCAACGATTCGATCTAACAATCACGAAATCAAAGAATTTCTTATGTGTGTGTTTCTTGGTGTGGTGAGTGTGTGGAGGTGATGAAGGTGGTGAAGAATAGAAATCTTTTTGGGTTTACACTTCTTTTTATACCTTACCATAAAAGTGAAATTTCACCACTACAAGGACCATTTTGCAATTAAATTGAGCTGAGCTCTTTTACGATCTTTTGATATTTGTGAACCGAACTTACTATATTATTGAATATAATCACAAACTCGTCGTTCAATATTAGTATTTAGATCAATTTGAAGTTCACATAAGCACATAATGAACATCTAAAGTACGTCTATAACTCACATAAATTAGACTGTCTAACCGCTTTAGTGGCATATGTACATTTTCAAGGACTTAAATAGAACATTTCTGGGACGGTTGTTACATTTTTAACACCTTAAAATGAAAAATACAAGAGGAAAAATTTCTCTACGGGACTAAAGGGTTCTTGGATATTTAATTTTTTTTTTTCAATTATCTAAAAAAATGAGAGCATGTTTTAGTTGTTTTTAAAAAAAACAATGCATTTAATAAAGGAAATATTTTTTTTTAAATACAATTAAAGTCATTTTTAAAATGACTCATTTTGACCCATTTATAGAATTACCCACGTTGACCCAGACCCGTTTTGACTCGTCATTTAACTCGATTTGGCCCGTACATTTTGCCCGATCCACCACTTGAGAAAATGTCCAACTCTTCATCTTGTTGGTTGAAAAATACTTCAATCTTCTTGATTGAAAATATGATGCATTCAAATGAGAAGAAAAAGTTGGTGCTTTATATACTGCAATCTATAATCCCTTATAAAGAGGATTGAGTTTAAGAAATTCAGCATAATTTTGTTCCCAAAATACCCCCATTTTATTTCTTAAGTTTCAAACTTACAAAAAAAACCCATACATCCTAGAAATACATATCCATACAAACAAAAAACCCACAGGTATCTTTCTTTATTTTTTTCCTGATGCTGCCGGAGCCGGAATCAGATCCCCACCGGGGTCTTTTTTTTTTGTTTTTCTTTCATGTTTTGTATGCAATCACCGTAAAGCCGCCGCAACGCGCGGGCATCGGGCTAATATACGTAACTGATATTGTATGAGAGTTAATTATATAATTATTACTAATTACGTTTTATTTTTCTTAAAGAGCCTCATGAGAATAAATATTGGATTAGGATTCGCATGTATGGGCTATGTGGAAGAGTGTATACGCATTTGAATTTTTTTCTTGGCTTATATATGAACTGAAAATATAATTGCCTTGTATTAGTAAAAGATAATTGCCTTATATTAATAACAAATGCATTTTGACTTCTTAATTTTGAAGGAATCACGTCCTATACCAAGTTACCATATTTATAAAACTATTACTTTAACTTTGTTTGTATTTGAATGGTTCAGATTATAATTTTTTTTATTTTCAATGGTCTAGATGAAAACTTAAAAATAATATTTTCTCTTGGCTATGGTAGCCATTAATATATATAATTTATGCTTTTTGAAAGAAGGTTACGATCTGATGAAAGTCACTAGAATTGTTATTTGGGTTCTTATTATTAATCATCTATGAGTAACCATGCTACAACTGTTTTTACTTATATCGACAAAAATTGTTAAAGGCTATATTATCACATAGACACTAGTAAAGATATAGCAAAATCTGTTATATAAATAAAGGAAGATTGTGATGACCTAAGATTTTCAAAAATTGTGTATTTCCATGCATCCTTTTAATTAATTATGACATCATCATAATTTATTGATTTAAAATTTAAAATATCTTACCTTTTTTTAAATATATCTCATTAATATAGATTTTTATTAAATGTTCACACTATTATGTAAGATTTTAATCACCTTAATTTCCGTTATAATAGGCCGAAAGTCCGAAACTATGGTGTCTTTTAGTATATGTTTTACTTTTTGTTTTTATCACTCGTATGTGTTTCAACATGTGTGTACAGCTACACATGTGTGTACATAATAATTTTTTTAACGTTGTTATCATACATTTTAACATGATAACATAATTACCCGGGTAGAATTCGATTTATTTATTTATAGGTTAACCCGGGATGATTAGCTAGTATTAATAATAGACCAAAGTTATATAGTTAATAAATCAACTAACACAATAAAAAATTTTAAAATAGAAATGGGCTATATTATCACATAGACACTAGTAAAGATATAGCAAAATATTAATAATAGACCAAAGTGTTATTAGATAGAAATTTTAGTGAGAAATTTTAGTTAAATGGGCTTGTGTTGTACATAGCTTTCAAAAACAGAGAATGAAAAGATGGATTTCATGCTACCTTAATGCATACTTATTATTATGATCTTGAAATTTGGAAAGCTAGACAATATAGATGATTTGTTGTATATATTATATATGATGATGATATTATGGAAATTGAATGTATTTGTTAAATGGTGATTCTTAGATGAGCAAATGTTACTTGAATTGTTGCTCGTGAATTTTAAAGTTTGATATTAGATTAGCTTGGCCCAAATTGATTGTATATTAGGATGGTCAAAATGTGAAAATGAAATTGTTAGTTACTACAATGAATGTTCATGCAACTAGTAAGCAACTAGTAACAGGAAAATGTTTGATCTTGGAATAGGTAATAATAATAATCGAGAAGTGAGCTTGGCTAGACAGGATAACTACGTGCAAGGTGAGTTCTATTTTACAAGTATAATTATAAGTGCCGGGGGCACAAGAAAATATAAAAGTGCCGGGGACACATAAAGATGATAAGTGTCGGGGGCACATAAAAATGATAAGTACCGGGGGCACATGGAGATAAAGTACTAGTACATTAAGTGGCGGGGCCACCTAAAGTGCCGGGGGCACATAAAATGTCGGGACACATGAAGTGCTGGGAGCACATAAATAGTTATGCCTGTAGATTAAAACTCACTAAGCATTAAGCTTACTCTTTAGTTGTTGACTTCTTGTAGGCGGAGAAACGAGCAAGGGAAAGGCTCAAGTAAATTGATATGCGAAATGTTGAATGCATGATATCTTTTGGTTATGTGGGACCGTAGTGATGTCTTTTGAATCAAGCTCTGGGTACCTGTTTGAATGTTTGTAAAATAAAGTTTAAAAGTTATGTTTAAGAATATGTAATTATGTTAATCTTTTGTAACGTTTGGACTAATGTCGTTGTAGTTATCTTTTGTATATATATAAATTTAAAAAAAAAATGTTATGGTCAAAATTGATAAAGTTTTATTAGAAAAATAAAATTAAAAAAGGTTGGGGTATTTCAACATTCATGCCGGTTCGACTCCTGATAATGCTCTAAAGGGTTTGCTTCTCATGTGTTAGATGGGTATAAACATTGTTAAGGCCCCTCACCACATTTTCATGTGGCATGATTCGAATCTGAGATCCCCATGAGAAAACTACATTGTGGAAAACCCTCTGACCATTTGGCTAATAGCCCAATGACAATATTTACAACAACTTATCAACATATAGTGACAACGACATTATGGTACCCACATATCATGCAATTAAATAACGTACATTACATATTCATCACCTTGTCACCTTTGGATAAAAAAAAACAACAAATTCCAATGTTTATGATCAAATGACTAACTCATTATCTGATTTGTTTGACATTGTAATGGAAAAACCTCGATCAATGTAGATATACTCATGATGAGCTTAACCAAGTTTTTGCGCTTAAATTTATATCAACGTTTATTTTATAATAAGTAATCATTCATCTCAACTTCTACGGCTTATTGTATATTATTTACGTAAAATTGGTATGATTAATATATAAACGTGCAACGCACGGGGTATAAACTAGTATATAATAAAGCCTCAAAAAGTTTCATTTAATGTGATATTGGTTAAACTTCATAGAAGAATACATGTAAAATATATATAGCAAAAAATGAGAGTTATATAAAAGCTTTAATTTAAAATGCATATTGTATTTTACCGTAGAAACTTATGACTCATGCAAAATAAATTTCATTAAATGACAACGAAATATCGAAAACATGAATAATAGAAAATGTGTTCAGATATTATTTGTTAAACGTATTCAAATTGAGTTTTACTTTTCTAATAGCTAATTAATCCGGGTTTAACCCGGGCTTATTAATAAAATCTTTTGTAATATGTAATTAAGTTGATGCATGTTTAAAAATTATGAGATAGTTTAATCATACTCATAACCTCGGAATAGTATATTTTATATTTCGAACAAATATAATTAGTTTATTAACCTGCATAAGTTTAAAATTTTGTTATGACAAAATTATTTAAATGATTGAAATTTTAAAAGACCATGCATAAGGTATTAGAGTTTTTTAAAAAAATAAAAACTTATTTCTTTTATAGAAAAAGCATAATAAATAACAAAAAGAAAAATAAAATAAACTTATGAAAGTAAAGTGCTTATGATATCATAAGTAAACTAAACAAAAAAATTAAACTTTAAGAAAGAATTTAGAGATGACAAATTAGCTATTTTTATAGAATGATGATGTCATAACAATTGTCTTTTATTTTATATATACATAGGTTGATTGATAATATTAAGATGAAAAAAGATGGTGTACCTATTTTTTAAACTTGACACATAGTAAAAAGAAATTAGATAATATGTTTTAATTTGCATGAGACTTAGCTTGAAAAGAAATAAATCATAAATCAATTAGAAAATGATTTAAGTTTTAGATAGGATGATGTCATAAATCAAGATAATAAAAAATTAATAATTAATATGATAAAATCTAATAATGACAAATAAGCATTATTTAAAAAATGATAATGTCATAAGAATTTTATTTTATTAATATAAGAGATCTGTATATTAAATAAATAAAAAATTGTTATGATATCACTATTCTAATTTGGTGCCTTCAAATTCATTCTTAAAAGTTTTTTTCTTTTTTTATTTTATTTACTTATGATGTCATAAATATTTTCCTTTTTAAAAATCATTGCATTTTTATTTTATGATGTTATTTTTAAAAAAATATATTTTTATTTTCTCACTTATAATTTATACATGGTCTTGTGAGTTCAATCATCTAAATATGATAGATCTTTAAGTTATCCACGTATTGTGCGGGTTGATAAACTATTTTAAGTATGCTATTTCGAGGTTATGAGTACCGTTGGACTGCCGCAACTTTATTGACAAAGATAGGTTTTTATAAAATTTTTATTAATATTTCCGGGTTGAACTCGAGTTAATTAGCTAGTTTTCTAATAAAGGTGATAAGCGTCCTATTAGAGCCGATTGTTTTTTTTTTTCATGTATGCAAACTTTCCTTTTGTTTTTATTTTTTGTATTCTGTCCCATTATTGACGAGTTGTTGAGTTTTGAAAAAAAAAAAAAAAGTAATGATAAATCTACAATACTTTTTAGCCATCTATAATAATTGTACATATTATATTATACAAAGTATAATTATATAAAGCATGATTGTTAAATATTGTTGTAAATTTATCATTTACGTGACAAAAGTTATATTTAATACCAACTAATAAGTTTTGGCAAGTTAAGTTATTGGTTGATAATTGATAAAAAAAAAAGGTAAAAATTGAAACTACATCCTTTCCATTAGACATAAACAAAAAACTCTTCCATATTGTCATCATAAGAGTTAAAATAGAAAATTATCATTTGAGTGGATCCCAAAGTCTATATATATATATAATATAACATATATAATGGTAGTAGGTGGGTTGTCTATTTAAGTGATGGAACTTTTGGGGGTGGCTTATAGAGTGTGAGTGTGGGTTATCCATTCCCATTATTACAGCTTTTCTCCCCACTAGCTACTGCTACTGGAGCATATATATATATTAATGTTATGAGTAATTAATTAACTCGTATATGTATACATACAGTTAATTTGGAGAAATGAGTTATTCGAGCGTTGGTGTGAGTCCAGGGAATGGAAATGCTGGTGACACGAAGCTAGTGGTTGATAGAAGGTTGAGAGTTGCTGAGTTAATATTAAGAAGTGCGATATTTGGGTTGGCACTTGTTGCTGCTCTTCTTGTGGCAACTGATATTCAAGTAAAAGAAATCTTCACCATTCAGAAGAAAGCCAAATTCACGGACATGAAATCCCTTGTGTACGTTTTTAATAACACGTACAGTACATAATTATTTCTTGATCTATCCATCAACCTTTTTAATTTTTGATGAATGAATGAATGAAGGTTTTTGGTGGTGGCAAATGGGATAGCAGCAGCGTATTCAGTGATGCAGATATTGAGGTGTGTGGTGGGTATGGTTAGAGGAACCAGTGTGCTCTTCAACAAGCCCTTGGCATGGCTTATTTTTTCTGGTGATCAGGTGATGATTTATTACATATGTTTGATGTTCATCATATGCATATATATTATTACATCAAGATACAAATTAAGTTTGTTTAACCTTTGTTCGTATATATATGATTTTAAAGCTGCTAGCTTTGTCTGCTGGTAAAACATTCCATCTTTAATTTTCCTAGATACGACCACATATATAATTAATGTGATGTTATGGGGACGGATGGTATGTAGGTGTATTTAATACTAGTAAGATGGTAATTCTTTCTGATGTCATTGTCTCTATCCTTTAGCCCTTTAGGGAAATATCGATTATTATATATACCGTGAACCGATGATACTCATACACCACACAGATCCCTATATGATATTAGTCCTAATACCAATGTTAGAAGTGTTGGAACCACGTTAAATGTGACCGTCACTGATTGTTTATATATCATTCGTGATATGATTATTGACGATAACTGAAATTCATATGTCTAGTAAATATACGATAGACGTATTTACTTATAAAGACATATTATAGGGTTTCCTATTAAATGATTGAAAGTACGAGGACTTATATTGCACATACTAAATATCGAAGTTGTAAATGTTCTCTTTATAAATAGAGTCATTTACACATTTCTTGACTAAGCTTTCACCTATATTATGTGTGCATTTTCTCTCTCAAATCTTCATTCCATTATCAATCAATCATCTTGTTTTGAAAAACCGCAATCAATGGCAAACATTATTGCTCGTACAGGTCGTCAGGTCCTCTGGATTAGATATTATTATTATTATTATATTTACAATACAAATCATGTTTATTCCAACATGTGTTATCATGAGCTAAATGGTTCTTAACTGATCTAATGGTTTGTATTGTTTTAAAAAACAGTAAATAAGATTTTTAAAACCAAAATAGTTTATTGATCTTAAATTGTTTGGATCTAATCATATATGGTTTAAGGAAAATAATGGTCGGCCAAAATAATTGTTTGGATCTAAAACCGATATGACTTTTTTGATTTTAACTGTTTGGATCTAATTTTTGATCTTAAACCGAACCAATTTGTTTGCTGCCGCCTAATCGAGAATTTTTGTTTTGTCATAAAAACATTAATAAAGCAATCATCAAATAGAAAAAGAAAAGCGGTCGGTCAACTTTTAATTAATGTGCCAACGTATTAATTTGTATGTGGCAACTAACAAAACCATTATTTTGGTTTGGTTTGGTTTTGCCCTATCGTCAGTGGAAAAAAAAATGAGTCTTTAATTTTGATTCATAATGTGTTCACGCATTAGCTATATGTCGACGTCTAAGGGTGGTGCTTATAGCAGTCCGCAGGGAGCGTCCTTGGTTGTCTAAGACGCGGACAGCTATTCACATTGATCGTCCCTGTGGCTGCGTCTTGCATGATGTTCTTTCTCAAGAAGTTCAACGACGGAAGGAGGTGGGGTCGGTTGAAGATTTTTGTTTTGTTTTATATAGGTGTAGTGTATATATATGTGTATTTGTGTGTGAGAGATAAATTATAAAATAAATGATAATGTGTAAAGAAGTTCCAAGAAGCTTTTGTTTATAGACCGTGAGTGTTCTGAGGGGAGTCCTGGGTTATATGATGCTGATGTGGCAGGGAAGAAGCTCCAAGAAGCTGACCCTTATAAGCACTGGCCTAATAGTCGGGTTTAGATCTTATCTTATTTTTAATTGTTAATTTTTGATTTAGTCTTTATTGAATTTGACATTATTTGAAGTTGATTTTGATTTAGTCTTTATTGAATTCGACATTATTTTAAGTCGATTTTAATTTAGTCTTTATTGAATTCAACTTTATTTCATTATTGTATCCGACCTTAATTGTTGATTTTGATTTAGTCTTTATTGAATTCGACATTATTTTAAGTCGATTTTGATTTAGTCTTTATTGAATTCAACTTTATTTCATTATTGTATCCGACCTTAATTGTTGATTTTGATTTAGTCTTTATTGAATTCGACATTATTTCAAGTCGATTTTGATTTAGTCTTTATTGAATTCGACCTTATTTCATTATTGAATCCGACCTTAATTGTTGATTTTGATTTAGTCTTTATTAAATTCATCCTTATTTTAAGGTGATTTTGATTTACCCTTTATTGAATTCGACCTTAATTTAAGATATTGATTTAGTCTTTATTAAATTCGACTTTATTATAAGTTGAACTTTGATTTAGTCTTTATTGAATTCTACCTTAATTGTCGATTTTGATTTAGTCTTTATTGAATTCGACCTTAATTGTCGATTTTGATTTAGTCTTTATTGAATTCGACCTTATTTACTCAAAATCGTCTACTTTATTACCAGACCATTGAAGCTTTATTGTGATAACTCAGCTGCCGTAACTTTATTGAACATTAACAATTCAACTGGCGCTGAGCTTATCTCGATACAAAGAATCTATTTGTACGCGAATGGATTGAGGAAAATGTTCTTTGTTACATAATATGCTATCGGATCCAATGATCAAATGCGGAACTATTAAGGGGTAGAGGGGATTCCGACCACTCCAAAACTTTGAGCCATAAATGTAAATAACGTAGGTATAAAAGTCTTTTTTTCATTATTGACCCCTCCACGTCTCTAATAAGGAAGAAAAAGACGGAGGAAGGCTCACGACTTCGGGAGGATTGGAGATTGGAAAGGAAACATAATAAACAACATGCCAATTTCTCCTTCCTATCTGCCAATTTCTGCTTCCTATCTATTATTGGTTTCAACCCAAAATCATAATCATCATCAATCAAGCTTATTATTATTATTACTAGTTAATCAACCCGGGTTCAACCCGGGCTAATGAATTAAACTTTCAAAACACAAAAAGTATGTAAAATATATTCTGTAATTTGAGTAGTTAATACTTAATACATCACAATTTAGGTGGAGATAGTAAATCAACTAATATAATGATTTGTAAATAAGAATAAGTGGATAACTATTACATTAGCATAATAAACTGAAAAAGCATTTCACAATATTAATGCCCATGTCTGAAAGCGTGTGGGACAAGTTAAGCATATAGACGTTTACTTTCTTTTACTGATTCTATGCCGCTTCAGGTTGAACATATCACTTGAAGAACATATATACTTTTATCACAAAATGGACACGAGACATATATTGCGGGTGTATTATATAAAAAATAAGCAACCACAAGTATATAACCAGCCATCAAATAGGTCCTAGTGTTCCACACCCTGTATCTTTAGTACATAGCAAATTCAAAGGTGTATGATAAACTTAAATTCTTGATCTCTTCTAATAAAATACCATCCCCAAGTCCATCAACTAAAATAGCACCAACATCCACACTCACACTAATAACCAAATCATCCCTACCAAGCAAATTAAAATTGCTAAATAACTCTCAAAGAAGTTTTGGAAAAAGATACATAAACTATGCCAAATCGTTCATCACGAATCAAAAGTTACCTGGGAACTCCCTATGCGAACTGAATGTGGTAAACTTATAAAATAGATGGACATACCTCATTGCTAGATTCGCATCACCAATCTCGTCAGCATATCTTCAACGTCATCACCAGTCTAATTAACCGCATCAAGAAAATGCCCTGTAACCGAAGCTTCGATATCAAAAAGAAGATCAACAATTAAATGATAATCTGTTATATGTAGCTAATGCAACCGACCTTCAAATTCGATGAAAATGAGAAAAAGTGAGGGTACCTTTAATTAAGAAACAAAGTTTTCCAGTTTAAGGCCCTTCACATCCTTCAATAATAGAATTAAGAAATCCATATTTTAGTCATATACTTCTTAACATTCGGCCATATTTAAAACTACATACTTACTCATGTTCATTGTAATATTTACGTAGTTGGGACATAATTCCTCAGAAATGTGCAAGAACTTTAGTAAACTGGATGAGGAACCTTGATTTACCTCTATATTAAGGGTTTTATTACAGCTATTAGCACAGTTTCATCCGTGGCAGGTTAGAAAGTGTCACAATGTTTCATTTTAATACTTGAATAAATATATCTTCAAACACAGTTTAGTGATATTGAAAAATAACATTGGGATCATCCTAAAACATTATTGCTCATAGATATCATATAATCTAAAACTCAAAAGCTTAAGAGGGTGTATGAAAAGTACACAGTGAGTGTTACCCTTTGGCTTGTACAAAGCTATTGACCCATTCCTTTTCTAGCTAATTATTTTTTTACCCATTTGGCTAACTGATTTCTAGTTAGATAAAAGAAAGCCTAAGTCAACTATTCACAAATAAATAGGTAAGAATCTCTTTATTTAATATAAGTTTATGTACACAATTTAGTCAAAAAGACATCAAAGTGACATGTGATAATTTGCACATGATAAACTACACGCATAGAGCAGTCAGTGTTATAAATGTATAAAAATGAAGTATTCAGTTTCTAAGTTTAAGTTTAGATAAGAAATATACCCTGGTATTCTAGTTTTCTAGCAAGGCCCTTCGCAGCCTCTCGGGTAAACCTCTAAGAATGAAAATACTGACCTGAGTGAGTTAAGAGCAACCAAATTATTAACTAACATGCGTGTGATGGTATTTGCATGTATCCTTGGATCATTCCGCCCAATGGATAGGTTACTCTTGTATCCCTATTGTGAACAAAAAGTAAAAATCAAATTTCCTAAGATAATATATATTATAAGAATGTACAGAGAGTTACCCATTTGCATTACATATATTTTATCGTCATGTCCAAATTGAAGGAGACATAATAATCTCTTTACAACATAGCTATATTGAGGTATATTGTATATTTCACGTCTGCACACTACAATGGTATTAATAGACCTAATGTTTATCGTCATGTCCAAATTATGGACTGCCCAGAACAGAACACAGTCACCTACATCAATGTTTCGAACATTCCGCATAAGATAAACTATATTAAACTAGCATAAGTTATTTATAAGATATCTATAACACATATACAACCTGAAATATTCAAAACATCAGCGAAACTTAACCCAAAAAATAATTAAAAAGCATGACTTTCAATGCCACCGTTACTCAAAAAGCATGACTCTCCATTACATATATAGTATATGTCCAGCAAAACTGAATGTCAAGTCTTCAACATAAAACCTTATGTATATATTATAAAAGTATCTGGAAAATTAAAATTGAATGGTGTTTCTACAAAGGGATCTAGCTGAATCAAATTAAAATTATATTGAGTAATCTCACAACGATTATACCTTCGATCTCTATATGTTTCAGACATTTCATCAAACACGTATAATGCACTTCAAATATCACCAGATTCTATTTTTTAATATCACTATATTGTGTATGCACATACAGATACTAATAAAAAGTAAGTAGATAATACAATTCATGTACACCCCAAAAATCTCATTTATTTACCCCATAAACCATACGGTGATTGAAAAGAAACGAAAGCTTACCAGAGTCTTGTCATGAATTTACAGGACTGTGAAGAGTAAATCCATGGCAGCATAATGAACAATAAGGTAAAATACTTGGGATTCTTATAATTGATATATGGCTGATCGATTGTGAAGAGTTAGGGTATCAACAATAAGGGATAATAATTGGGATTCTTATAATTTTCGATTGTGAAGAGATGGGATTGTTATTCTTATGATTGATATATCGCTTTTTGATTTTGAAAATTATTGAACGGCCTTGAAAGAATTAGGAAACAACGTCATGCATCTAGAAATTTTGTGCTATAAGTTGTAAATGATAGCGAATGAATAATATCACAATGAGTGGAACATCAATTGATTCGTATTCATTTTCATATTCAATGTCATTAGTTTCAATTTTCATCTCCTTTTTGAGTAGTTTAGTAGTAACATACTTCTATTGTATTAGTTACTTACAAACTATTTGATGAAACATAATTTCGGTATTATAGTTTTTTTAATTTAAAATAATTTTAGATATAGTAATAATAATTGAGTATTTAGGAATTGAGTTGCTCAATCATGTTTTATCATTTTGCTTAAATTGTTTACTACCATTAAATTTACCCCTTTTAAAGGCAATATTTTTAGCCTCTGAAAATTGACCCCCCAAAACAAATTTTCAAGTTCCGCCACTCCCAATAACCAAAAAGACTTTCTCTTAAAATTTTCGTAAGACACGTGTCGAAGATAAGGCTTACTAAAGGACGAATATAATAGCATGTTGTACTTATTGGTCATTATTTATCTTAATAAAAAATTTTCTTTATATTCAGATTTTGTTTGTCTATTAGTTACACTTTGAGCTCATAACGGTGTATAGACATTATATAACAAAATTTGTCTTAGTCATTTGATCATTGCTTATTAGTTTTAAATTTGAGTCATAGTTTGACTAATGGTGGTCCTGAGTTGATGTTCTTTTCTACGACTGTACTTATTGACTATGATTTCAGTTTAAAACAAAATGAGTATTATCCCGGTCGAGCTTATTGAATACTCATAGATAAATGATCGTTTGGTCAAGTGAGAGAATGTTGGAACCACGTTAAATGTGACCATCACTGATCATTTATCATTCGTGATATGATAATTAACGATAACTGAAATCCCTATGTCTAGTAAATTTACAATGGACGTATTTACTTTCAAAGACATAATATAGGATTTCTCAATAAATAGAGAGCCATTTACACATTTCTTCGACTAATCTTTCACCTATATTGTGTGCACTTTCTCTCCCAAATCTTCGTCCCATTATGAATCAATCATCTTGTTTTGGGAACTGCAATCAATCACAAAAATTATTGCTCTTACAGGTCCTCTAGGTAAGATATTATTATTATCATATTTTTATTATATTTACAATGCGAATCATATTTATTTCAACCAGGAAGTAATTATCACAAGAACTGCCAACAAAACCAATTTTATTATCACCAAACTACCGGTATTATTTACTATGAGTAGTCTAACACCTCTATGATAACTAATAAAGTTAGTTTTGTTGGCCGCTCAAAATGTATATAAAGAAGGTTATTACAAGAAACAAAGTGCAACCAACAATGCTAAATATACAAATATCCACAGTGAATTATTTGGATCCATATTCATCAAAATATATGCATCCAACAAAAAACATGATTTTTTATTTTGACAAATCAATATGTTGTTAAACGCTTAAATAATGATAATTAGTTATTCACTATGTTAGCTTTATGGACTTCTAATGCATCAAAAGATGTTTTTAATTGTTTTTACCGTGTTTAATTTTATTTTGAAACGAACAAGACTCGAAAACCATTTAAAACGGAAAAGTTGGAAAAAAAAAATATTTTTTTACACACAAACTAATACTCCACAAACTACAACAGACTAATACTCCACAAACTAGTCTACAACAGACTAATACTCCACAAACTACAACAGATTAATACTCCACAAACTAGTCTACAACAGACTAATACTCCACAAACTACAACAGACTAATACTTCACAAACTAGTCTACAACAGACTAATACTCCACAAACTAATCTACAACAAACTAATACTCCACAAACTACAACAGACTAATACTCCATAAACTAGTCTACAACAGACTAATACTCCACAAACTAGTCTACAACAGACTAATACTCCACAAACTAGTCTACAACAGACTAATACTCCACATATTAACAACTAGTAATACTAATCACAAACACATTTACAAACTTGTTAAAACATACCACAATACAACTAATCCAACAACGACCAGAATTCGAAAAGCAATTGACCAAACATATCCATAAATAAATGTACCAAAACATGACCCTAAACAACCAAATTTGTACCATGAGCCAAAGTAAAGAGAGGGATTTTTAGGCCTCTAACCAAAAGTTTGTCATTCCTCCAAGAATGACCTAATACCTTCAAATCTTGCAAAGTCACTTCGAGCTCTAGTCAACTCTTTCAAATCAACACACTAGTTCCTTCTTCCGGAACTACCTATAAAAGGGTAAACAACTGAAAAAATAAGCAAAGGCTTAGTGAATATACTTGCATACATTTACGGATACGAAGGAGGGCAAAGTACAAGGACTTTTACATGTAACCTATGGCATCGTCATGTCACATTTACATATTCACCTTGTACACTAACAACACATATATGGATCCATATAAGCTAAACAATCATCACAATCATATCTATCGGGATTCTTAGGCCTCGGAGGTTCTTAGGCCTCATATCACATCAACTATCGGGATTCTTAGGCCCCGGGGGTTCTTAGGCCTCATAAACAATGCCCCACATGGGCTTCATGCCAAATCAATTACCATGCTTGGAACATTCACATCTCATGGTAATTGACCCAACGTAAACATAAGGGTATGCAAATATACTCACCTCCTCCGCAACAAAGAGAATAACGCTAAACAACAAGCACAAGTAAGCTTCAACCTATAATCATATCATAAAATGCATAAGCTTACATTCACAACTTGACTAGTTCAACCTAGTCATTCTCAATCACTAGCCTTTTCTAAACCCAAAACCCAACCCATTTGTCATTGAGTTACTTCCAACCTTAAGATTAGCCTTAGGTAGTTCAACCTATCATTTTCATCCATATTTCATTAACTAGCAAAAACTCATATTTTCTCAAAAACTCAAATTATCACATAACCTTATAAGTTTCATAATCAAATGTATCCTATAACTCAATGACAACTAGGTTAACTAAGGAATTAGGGAAAACTAACCATAATCCAATTTCTAGCAAAAACCCCCAAAATTTGTTCATTCATGAACCCTAATTTCAATAGAATTGATAAAGCTAAATTGGGAAAATTCATTACCTCAACAATAGAAGACAATTATTTAGGGTTTTAAATTCACAAATCCTTCCCCTTTTCTTCTCCAATTTTCGGCCACCACCCTTCACCACTCAAATTCTAGCTTTTAAAATTTCTAGAATGAAGATTACTTGATGGTGATGATTATTATGGATGTTCTTATCCTTAAATTTGAAGGATTTTAGTTTGATTTTGAAAAGAACAAGAGGAATTGCATGAAAGAAATGATGGGAGAAGAAAGAAATGAAATGGAAACATGAGTCATAAACAAAAGAAATGGCTGGCACTTCCTGAAGATGCCACGACCCAACACTCCAAAAGTGGGTATTGTACCCGCTATCTGTTAAAGTTTCAACTAAATTTACCCCATATCCAAAAATAAAATACTAGGAAATTAATTTAATGTCAAAACTATGAAAAAGGGTTAATTTCTTTTACCTTAAAATATTTGGGGTGTTACATATTTTAAGGGTGTTTTTACTGTAGTGTTACCCTATATATATATATAATATATATATATATAGGGGACAATCAAATAAGAACAGTCTTAAAATAAGAACGGTGAGAACAATTAAAAAACATCATTTTAATGCATTAAAAGTCCATAAAACTATATATATACAAGGTTAAGTACCCGGGTGATACCCGAGTATAATTGTGATAACTGATTATTATTATTTTTGAAAATACGATAACACAACTAACTGCGTCATAAACGACGTTTATAATAACATTTTTTCAAAGTTTATTGCTATAGATTAAAAAAAAATGTTTAGTACAAAAACTTATACTCTGTCATACATATAAAAAAAATTGGGAAAAAGAATTCATTTATATTATTGAGTATATATATTTGAAAAAGTAGTTTTATTTTGGATTATATATCTTTATTTGTATTTTGAAGATTAATGAAAATACTAGATTTTAGATCCGTATCCAACACTGGATACGGAGTTTACGATATTATCAGTATTAGATGTTCGTACATTTAATTCATAAAAGCTTATAATTTTGAACGTATACAGTTATAAGTGTTATACTTTGCAAGTTATAGTATAATAATCACATATTCATCAGTGTCATTATTCGCTGAGACGTATTGATGGAATTATTTGTCGTAGTCATTTCACAAGGCACATGCTACAATAATTTCTCTATTATAAATTTTTTGAAACCAGATGTACTCATAATTTGATATTATTATTAAAGATAATTAGGAATTAAAATATAAACATACTTGTTATCTTGTACTTGACATTCAAGTATATGTATTTGATCATGATGCCGACCCATAACACGAATATGTTTACTTTCAATCACATTTCCTATGATCATTAGATAACAATTAGGATTGTTTTCATACTCTTTGATAACGATTAGGATTATTGATTTTAGTGACAATTGAAACTTTAAAAAATTAAATATAAATACCTTTTGTAACTTTTTTAAAAAATCTCCTCAAGTTGATGCTAAAAATAAATATAAATTAAGTATTGAGGGCTAAAAAGTGTAAATTATTGATGTAAAACAAAAAGGTGTAAATTAATGAGATTTTGTCTACAAATTAATATAAATACTAATATAATAAATTATTTGGATAATGATTATTAGAATTTTTAATTATAGCTAATCTAAATGATGACATAAGCGAGAGCCAATTTGATAAAATTAAGCGATCTAATTGGTTAATAAGTCATTAGTTCAACTGTCTTATAGTTCAACTGTCTTATAGTATATATTAAGATTAAGATTAAGATTAAGATTAAGATTATACATGTATTTTAAGAGTATTCAAATTGATTTTTATGTTTTTGAATGATGTCATAAATAGAATTGTTTAAAGAAAAATAATGAATTAAAAATATCCATAGCGCCAAGTAGGATTATGTTAGAAATATTAGCAAGGAACTTTAGCTTTATAAAAGAAATATAAGATATATGGCTATCTATCTCCACATTTGAATTATCGGAAAATATTATTTTTCTCCATGTGAAACCGCCTGAGGGCTCCTATCCTATGCCGAACATCTCTGTTTTGTATTCATTGTCATCATTTATTGTAAACTTATTTCTCTGGTATCTGCTATCCACATGTCAAACTATTATTAATTTTAACTCTAGTAGAGACAATATATATTCATCACTTTAAATGTAAGTCCTTTTAAACTATTTGCCTAAAAATCTTCCTAGCTTAAAAATCCTCCTATATGTGAAAAATCAGGAGGTAAAATTATGAAAGAGAATTAATGAATTTCATGTGTTAACAAAAGGATATATTAAGAGAATTAGTTAGAATGATTTATCATTTTCCTAAATGTAAATATGTTTCTCATGGATCCATATATGTATTAGTAATCCATCATTTTGTTTTTTTAATTAATGCAGTAGAGACAATATAAAGTAAACAAGGCACCAAATTTAATGGGGCACCAAATTTGTTACTAAGATACATTAATTAATATATGTATATGTAAGTCAAAGTTCAATTGTAAAATTCCAATTGTAGTCAAAGTCCAATAAATATAACTATAGTTATAATTATTTTTTTTTAGAAACGAACAACCTATTCCCATCCTACTAGTAAAGTAGTAATATATAGTTTTTGATGTTTTGGAGCAAACATAAATCGCTTTACAAAAAGTAAAAAAAATTAGTTTCAAGGTAACGTAAAGATAATCCTACTAATTTATATGCTATATTATTTTGATTTGTTAATTTAGTTAAGTTTTTTATTTTTACAATTTTATTTTTCTATAATTACATTATTTATCATTTTAAAGTTAGATAACTTACAATTAAAGAATTTTACAAATTTGTTTTGATACTTTTATAAATACCTATTATCTTTTTATGGTTAAAGAAAATTTTCAATGGTTGGTGGGCACCATTTATATTATCGAGCATGGTATATAAAATTCATGGGACGGGCCTGAAAGTAAATACATAAAAAAATTTTAATTTTTTTTTTTTTTTTACCATCTAAAGTAAATACATAAATTTTAGTACCAAACTAAATGACCGAATCCTCTATAGGATAAAATACAGTAACAATTAAAATTGTCTCTTTACATGTGCAATCATAGTTGTTGTCTTGTTGACTCTAACTTTTCGACTCAACCCGAAAATTTCATTTTTTACTAGTAATTTGAAATGTAACTCGAATTGTAAGCGTGAGGAGATGAGATAATATATATTTGTATGATAATATACATGTATATATAGTACAAATATGATATAACTAGTCACACGCCCGCGTGATGTGACGGTGTGGTGATAGTGGTGGTGGTGTCGGTGGCAACGGGCGGTGGTGACGGCGACGGGTGGTGTGGCGGAGACGGCGGTGGCGGTGTGTATTAATGTAAAAGTAATTTAGTATAAAAGAAGGTAGTGTATTTATTTAAAGGGTTGAAAGATGTATGATGTAAATAGTTTCATTAAGAGTATTATTAATATATTAAATAGAGATATAGAGATATTCAAAGTAGTGAATAAATGAGAGAGATCGTGTAGGTAGATCAAGTTCTTTTTAGAAAAAATAGGAGGGGGTCAAATGTTTTATAAAGTATATATGATGACGATGATATGATAACGATTAAAAAATAAAATCAAATAAAAGCAAAAAAAAAAGTTATGTTTAAAAAATAAAAAAAATAAAAAACAATTTGATTATAATTGCGACTCGAAACGTGACTCGCACCGACTCGGATGAGTCTGGAGCAAAGCCGAGTCATTCACCGAGTCGCCTAGTTGTCACTCTGTTTTGACTCGATTCGCATGAGTCGACTCATGATTTGCACGAGTTTAACGACTATGTGTGCCATAACCCACCTCATTTGAACTTTTTGGCTGTTGCTACACATCAATTCCCCAATACTCTGATTGAGAGAAGCTATAGGCCTGATCAACATGGTATGCCCCACCTCACCGTCCCGCTGGTTTCTTTTGTTATTTCCAGTTATTGGTTTCGTTTTCTGCACAACTTTTAAAAAGAAAAACTCCCTCTGCATATCAGTTATAGGTTTGGTTTTTTTATTGGATTATACAACACCATTGGTGTAATATGGATTCCTTGATTTGCTAATGTTGCAGCTTATGGCTTACACGATTGTGGCTGCAATAGGTGCCTCGACTCAATCAGCTGTGTTTGCAAAATTTGGAGAGCCACAACTTCAATGGATGAAAGTATGCGATATGTATGGGAAATTCTGCAACCAGGTTGGAGAAGGGATAGCAAGCTCAGTCTTTGTTTGTGCAAGCTTGGTCATTGTCTCTGGTATATCGGCATTTAGCCTCTTCCGTTTGTACGGTGGAAATAAAAGAAGCAAGACAAGCACAAGTTGGTAAATCAGGAGTCAACCAAAAGCTTTTCTTTTTGATGGATTTTGGCTATGGAGATCGTATAATCATTAGCCTTTAAGATGTGTTACAGTGTTTTACCTTTTGATTGTGAAATAAAAGAGGTGGGGGTAGGGGTTGGGGTTGATCAGGGGGTACACTACAGGCTTGCCTACTTTTGTATTTGAACTTGTGTAGTCAAAAATGAAAACGAAAAAATAAACGTTATCGGTTTGCAAAGTAGATTAAAATAATTGTTTCATAAGAAAGTCATTCGCCTTACCAAAAAAATAAGATAGTCATTCATGAAAACCAAGTAACTTAAAAAATAAGACAGTTTCATATGAATTGATTAAAATAAGAGAAGAATAGGGTTTATATTACCTAAATTAACTTGATCAACGATATTTTCTAAAGATAAAAGATTATCTAAGATAAGGTTTAAATGAGGGTTTTCTGAGAATGAAACATGTTGAGTTTTTAAACTATGAAAAAAATACAAGGAAATATTTTCTTTAGTTAGTGATTGACTATATTTTGGTAGTTCTAAAATTAGATAATCAAGGTCTGCAACTCGGTATTTATATTTTAGGTTAACGAGAGCAAGTACCCGCGCGTTGCGGCGATGAGATGGTGGGATGATAGGTCATAAAGTGTGATAGCCAAAGGCCTTAACCGTACGGGTTCCGCCCTCGGCTTTAAAAATTCGTCGAAAGTATATCGAATGACGTCTCTAATGAAAAAGCATGAAATTTTAAGAACACTCATATAATTTTTATAATTTATCGATATATGGTTTGTGAGATAAAAGATTTTGAATGAATTGGAAAAGTAAATGATTTATGGAGGAAAAAGAAAAAAAATGATTGGTTGAGATTTGAGGAGAGAGAAAAGGTGTTTGGTAATATAAAATTGATAGAAGGGGCATTTTGGGGAAGTAAATGTTTAAACTTAAAATTTTAAACGGAGGAATATGCTTTATAATATAGTATAGATATAGATTAATTCACCTAACATTAATAATCACATCAATCGATTGCCCTCTAAGGGCTAAGACCAAGAATAACTAACTGAATATCATTAAAATACATCAAATGATCTGTACAAATCACGCCATGCCACTAGGGATGAGTATTGAATTAACAACTTGGAATAACACACCAAAAATGAACCGAATTCGAGTGGGATTCGCACAAGGAGAACTAGGGCCTGATACGACTTATGCCCTTGAACGAATTAACTCACAGATCGACTAATGGGAAGACCAACTTACATCTCAAGCACATAATAGTAAAGCGTAAACCAACAAAAAGCATTATCACATTAAACATTAATATGATCTTGCGTAAGCAGATTAATCATCAAACAACAGACACTTTAATTGCTTAAAACTAAAACACTTAATGACATAACTGGTTGACTATCTAAGCTAACCTCCATATAGAGAAAATCGTTTAGGACGACATACAAAAAATTAATTCTTCCGCTCCATTTTAAATTTTTTATTTTGAATCAAGTCTTATTTTTTTTACCTTAGACTATGAATACTTTTATTTATCATATATAGTATATGAAAATTCTATTAATGTGCATATTTAAAACTCAATTCATTCATGTATTTTATATCAAATGTTATTATACTTGTATAACATAAACAAAAAAAATTTACCGTCAAAGTTACGAGAAAAAAAAAAGTTATTAAGTCAAATTAGGACATTTAAAATAAGAGTATAACAATTTTTATAGACATCAATGCACAACTTTTTAAAATAGATAGTATTAAAAAAATAAATCATTCTGTTAACACCCATGTCAAGTCCATGTATCACATCAATGTTAAATCTATTTGATATGATTCTTAAAGCTAGATAAAAAGAGAGAATACATTTTTAAGATAACTTACTTTTGATGAATGCAGTTTTATAAACCATGATTTGCTTTGATAAAGGCAATAAGGACTATTGTTTAGAACTATTGTTACAACTATGAGGGATTTCTAGTAATAATTAATAAGTTCTAGAGGCTGGCATTTGGTTTGACTAATTGCTGGAGCTTCCAGCCACCATTTCCTGCTGAAAGAAATGCCTGCAATTTAAAGATTTGGTTAGTAACATAAATAACCATTGCATAGTAAAGAACAATAAAACTATGCAACAGGATTTTTTAAACGAACCCCCACAATAAGCTCAAACCAAGCCATAGGCTAGGTGTAGAACTCACTATCAACCAATCCTATACTTGGCCGACGTGGGATCTAAACAGTACCCCATTGTTTGAAGAACCAACGTCCTTGTTGGTCACGGCTATGTTGGTCACGGTTGGCACCCTTCTATTTTTGGGTCCAAGCCAGCACTCCATAGGCCACCACTTCGAGCTCGCTAGTCACGGCTATGTTGGTGACGCTTGACACCTTTCTTTTTTCGGGTCCAAGCCACCACTACGAGTGTTAGAACCCCGAAAGGTAAGGCTGACTCTAATACCAATTGATACGAACCCATCCCATAACAGGCTCGCACCAAGCTGCACCAAGCCATAAGCTCGGTGTAGAACTCAATCCCAAAAGCTAGCTCAAAGATGTGGGATCATAACAATTTTTCAAATCAAGAGAATCAAGATCGTCACACAATCATCATCATTATCATACATACCCTAAAGTCTAGATAAGATTTGCAATGCATTTTTTACGTCTGAACAAACGGCCTTTTCAAATCACTCAAAACAACATATAAGCAAATCACAATTCACAAGCAGAGGGTATACGACCAGAATAGTAAACAGATAGCCCTTCCATATAGACGTTTCATATGACCAATGACCACCAAAATCCTAAGAGTATGAAAACACTAACCTCTTCCCATGATTTGCCAACAGCTTCAAGCAAGACAGCATTGCAAGTCTTTAGTTCTACTGAGGCACCGGAAAAGGTAGAGGCTGCCTCTTCCCAGCCTCTATTATGTCCCATACACCTGAAAAAAATAAAGTTAGCATATAATAGACAAGCTCCCATGGGGCTTATCATTTTCTAATCCACAAAGAGGAATGCTACACTTACAGAAGACTTACGAAGAGACCTTTTTTAAAATCATGTGCTAGCAAAGAATACAAAAGAAAAAAAATCATCTGGTTAGTCCATCTTATGTGCCACATTATTTTATACGGGTCTCTTGGTAACTATTTTGTAAGTACATTGTTCTTATCTATAAATCATTGCCCCATCAGTCTCACAAATAATCAACTATATGGTAGACAGCAAACCTACTTTACAGAGATCAAGATGACCTTGCGAGTTGCGAGTATGATCAACAAACTCTTGTATGAGACACAAAATGCATACTCTTATATCGTTTGCTTTAGTTAAAGACTATTAAGAGTTGGTTGGATTTGCCATTTGTTTGGATTTTGCAATACAGAAAACCAAAGCCACCCAAATTGATTGGATTCCAACCCGAACTGATAACTGATTTCACAATTTCAGTTTTGGTAAGATTTCAGTTTTGGTAATACAATCAAATCCTCTCTTCTTCTGAAATTCTTCTATCAATTTAGTATCAGAGCCACCGATTTTTCAGCTGGCTTCCGATTCCGATCGTCTTCTCCAGTGAGCCACTATTCTCCGGCGAATTAGGGTTTAATTTTTCTGATAAAAAATTTGGGAAATTAAGATGGGAACAAGAAATCATACACAAAATCAATCACAAGAAATGGAAAAACTGGCGAAAGACAATAAAAGATTAACCAAAGAAGTATCCGCCACACAAAATGAGACGATTTCTCTTCGATCAACCATTCAAACTCTGTTAGCACAAATGGTGGAAATGGAGAAACAGAGGTCAACAACGGTGGTTAGAGCATATGGAGGAGAAAGATTCAGCAATCACAGATTAGCGAAGCTTGACTTTCCAAGCTTTGAAGGAGATGATGTTGAAGGGTGGTTATACAAATGTGACCATTTTTTCACCATTGATGATAAACCAGCAGATAGGAAGGAGGGTGAGGTATGCAGCGATTCACATGGATGGAAGGGCTCTTTCTTGGCATCAAGCTTACATCAAATCAAGTGGGAAGACAATGGACCAGATCCAGTGGGATGAGTATTCAAGATCCATCATGGCTAGATCTGCAGACTCATGGGGGCTTTGAAGGCATTGACTCAAACTAGAGAATTAGAGGTATATTCTGATGAATTTGATAGGTTACTTAATAAGGTCAATCTTTGTGAGGAGTACACCATTAGTTTGTATATAGAGGGCTTAAAACCTGAAATTAAATGTCCACTAAAAATGTTTCAGCCAAAAACACTAAAAGATACTTATTCTTTGGCTAAATTGCAAAACCAATCTAATAAACTGCTACACCTAACTGTGTCGCAATGGAGGTTATAAGGGATCTGGGGTGAAAACTGGACAGTGGACCAATGCTGCTAAACAGCCATTATTAGCTACACCTGTAAATAGTGTACCTTCTAATGCTTTGGTTCCAAGAAAAGTTAATACCAAGTTTATGGAGGATAAGAGAGCCAAGAATGAATGTTTCTATTGTGATGAGAAGTACTCTACTACTCTGAGCAAGGTTTGTAAGGGAAGGAAAGTAATATTTGTTATTGAAGTAGTAGATGATGAGGAAAATGAAGAAAATGCAGTGATAGAGAGTAATAATGTGGGAGCAATGGGCCAATCTAGTAGGTCAATGGTTCAGGGAGAACCACAAATTAGCTTGAATGCTTTAATGGGCATACCCTCTTATTCCACTATGTAGATTGTTGGTACGGTAGGAACTAGGAGACTGCACATCTTTGTAGACAGTGGATCAACCCACAATTTCATGAGCAAAAATATAGGAATTAAACTGCAATTTGCATTATTAGATATTCCTCATGTTAGAGTTTCAGTAGCAGATGGAAATAATATGAATAGTGCTTCTGTGTGTAACGGGTTTAAATGGGTAATGCAGGGTAATTGGTTTGAAGCTCACATGTTATTGCTTGAACTTACCAATTATGATATTGTGCTAGGGGTTTAGTGGTTGGAAACCCTAAATGACATTGTGTGGAATTCTGGGAATTTGAAAATGAAATTCAATATTAATGGTCAAAATTTTGTGTTAAAAAGAATTTCTCAGAATGGTCTTAGTTTGTGTTCTATGGAAAAGTTGTCCACTATGTTAAGCACTAAAGGGAATATAGTTCAGGCACACATGTGTGCCCTGCAGGATTCAAATAGTGAAAACAATTTATACCAACCAATCTTGCAGAATTTGGAAAATAATGGGGAATTAGAAGCATTATTGGAGGAATATTAGGATATTTTTGAGATACCAACTGGTCTACCACCATAGAGGCAGTATGACCATAGAATTGAGTTGAAAGATGAAAAAGTCAACCTTAATCTCAAACCTTACAGATACCGGTCCACAGATGGACATCATTGAACAAATGACCCAAGAATTATTAGATCCTGGAGTTATAAGGCATAGTAACAGTGCATTTGCAGCACCAGTGGTTTTGGTTAAGAAAAAAGATGGATCATGGCGTATGTGTGTTGACTACAGAAAATTGAATGATGCCACTAAAAAGGATGTATTCCCAATTCCATTGATTGAGGAACTGTTGGATGAACTGCAAGGGTCAGAATTTTTTTCTTTTTTTCTAAATTAGATCTTAGATCAGGATATCATCGGGTTAGAATGTTTGAGGATGATATTCACAAAACTGCATTTAAAACACATATGGGTCACTATGAATTTTTGGTACTTCCTTTTGATCTCACTAATGCTCTTGCAACCTTCCAATCACTCATGAATGCCACATTTAGGGAGGTGTTAAGGAAGTCCACTTTGGTTTTCTTTGATGATATATTGGGGTACAACAATGGGTGGAGTCAACATTTGCAGGATTTAATAGGGGTTCTGCAATTAATGAGAATGCTTTAAAAGCCAAGAAATCAAAGTGCTCTTTTGGAAGCACTCAAGTGGAGTATTTAGGGCATGTGATCAACCAACAAGGTGTGTCAACTCATCCATCAAAAAGTGCAACCATACAAGAATGGCCAGTGCCAACTAATGTCAAACAATTGAGAGGTTTCCTTGGATTAGCTGGATATTATAGAAGATTCATCAGACATTTTGGAGTTATAGCAAAACCTTTACATGAGTTGTTAAAGAAAGAAGGTTTTAAATGGTCTGGAAAGGCACAGAATGCTTTTGATAGATTGAAGCAAGTCCTGAGCAGTCCCCCAGTTTTAAGTCTGCCTGACTTCTCAAAGACATTTGTTATTGAAACTGATGCTTCATCTAAAGGGATGGGGGCAGTCCTAATGCAAGACAATCATCCTCTGGCTTTTATGAGTAAGGCACTCTCTACCAGGGAACAAACTTGGTCAGTATATGAGAAAGAATTACTGGCAATTATGATGGCAGTGAAGCAATGGCATCACTATTTTAGCTGTAAAACATTTTTTCATCAAAACAGACCACCAGAAATTAAATACTTGCTCGATAAGAAAATTGTGACACAAATGCAACAAAAATGGCTATGTAAGCTGATGGGGTATAGCTGTGAGATTTGTTATAAACAAGGAAAGGAAAATGTGGCTGCTAATGCTTTATCCAAAGTACAGGGTTTGGCTTTATTACAAATGGAAGTCAGTTCAATTAATTATGCTTTATTGGATAGAATTAAGACAACTTTGCAGCAAGATCCAGTCACCAAGGATTTAATTTCATCTTTGCAAGGTGGAGCTGTTATTCCAAATATATCTTGGAATGGGGAATTATTAAAGAGGAAATCTAAACTGTTGATACCTAATGACACAACTCTCAAACAAGAAATATTGCAACTGGTTCACTCTTCTGCAACTGGAGGGCATTAAAGGATAACACCCACTTTGGCCAGACTAAAAGGAATGTTTTATTGGAAGGGATGTCATAAGGATGTACAACAATTTGTGAGGAAATGTTCAACATGTCAGAGGACAAAGTATGAAAGAGTGCCATACCCTGGTTTATAACAGCCTCTACCTGTTCCAAGATCAGTTTTTACTCATATTTCCATGGATTTTATATCTGGCCTTCCTAAAGTCCATGGAAAAGATACCATTTTGGTAGTGGTAGAAAGGTTGACCAAATTTGGTCATTTTTTGGTATTAAGTCATCCTTATACTGCTATGACTGTGGCAAAGCTTTTCTTGGATAGTATCTTCAAAATACATGGTAATCCTGTTACCATTGTATCAGATAGAGATCCCATTTTCTTGAGTCACTTTTGGCAAGAATTTATGAGGCTACAAGGAATTTAATTGGCCATGACTAGTGCTTACCATCCTCAATTTGATGGACAGACAGAAGTGCCAAACATAAGTTTGGAAGCATACTTAAATAGCATGTGCTTAGATGCCCCATTGTCATAGGTTAACTGGGTGCCATTGGCACAATGGTGGTACAATACATCTTGGCATTCCAGCATTAAAATGTCACCATTTGAAGCTCTATTTGGCATTAAACCATAGCTGCACATTCCATTTATACCAAATGACATTGCAGTGAAAGCAATGGAAGAATTGCATAGAGAAAGGGAAGCCATGATTAAAAAACTCAAAAACAATATGGAGTCATCAAGGAACAGGATGAAGCAGATTGCAGACAGTAATAGATCTGAAAGGGAATTTTCCGTTGGTGATTGGGTTTATGTAAAATTACATCTTTTTGCTCAACAATCTCTGAAGGCTCATCACAACAGGAAGCTCAATCCTAAATACTTTGGTCCATTTTTGGTGATTAAACAAGTTGGAAGTGTCGCATACCAAATAGATTTGCCTACTAAGCTCAAATGCATCATACTTTCCATGTGTTACTTCTTGAGAAGGCAATGGGTTCTATTCCTACTTCATATCCATTACCAATGGGACACAGATTCACTCTGCAACCAAGAACTATTCTGAAGGTAGAAAAGAGGAATGGGAAGATGGTCATAAAAGTGCTTGTCCATTGGGAAGGACTAGACGTCTTAGAGGCTTCTTGGGACCTACTTTCCATTTTTGAGGTCAAAAATCTTTAAAAGAGGGGAGTAAATGTTATGATTGAAATGAGAATTAGGAAGAAAATAGCATCTTTAGTAAATAGAGGGACTAAATATGTCAAAATTGATACTAGTTTGAATGTTTGTTAGAAGCGGTTATACCCCGCCCCCTTTATATTTTAATATTGGGTGTAATTAGTTTTCAGTTTTGGAATAATATACAATCAAATTCTTTCTTCTTCTGAAATTCTTCTATCACTCGGCTTCAAACCATGTATCAAACGCCCCTAGTTCACACATTGGATAAAACGTGGTGTAGAGTATGATGCACTTAGACCTAAATCATTCTATAAACTAAGATTCTCAAAGATACATGTAAACAAAATTATTAGATCTGACTACCCGTAGTTGAATTCGATTTAGTCAAGGAATACTTATGATAACAAGGGTACGGTCATTTTAAGACATGTTCTTGTTCATATTCCTATACAAGCAATCAAACAAGGGAAGAAAATATCTCAACTGAACGATAGAAAAGAAGCTCTTACAGTCAATAGGACTCACATAACTGTAAGTATCTCATCTCTTGAATATTTACAGATAGCTTGTTGAAGGTGATCAGCTGTCTGCCCATCCATTGCCGCAACAGAATAAAAGCTTGAAATGAAGTGTATCTCAGCTTCCAAGAAGGCTCGCACATGGTCCTGCATAATCTTTAGAGTTTGTCTTGTTCGTGTCGCATCACTACGTCAGTAAGATTGTAAGAACACTTCTAATGTTTCATGTAAAGATACAAAGTGGGTCGAGGAAATAGCATTGTGCATGTACATGTACCTAGATTTCATGATGCTTAAAGTAATAACTTACCTAGATAAAATAAGTTCAGGTATCCAACCCAGCTGTTGGAGCTTGTAAGCAACTTGTATAGCATCAGTTTCTCCAGCTTTACTTAAAGGACGATCATGATCTAGGCATAATATATAATGGAAGAGGAAACAAAGCGTGGGATTAGAGACGAGCTTCATTTCTATAAGCATACAAGTGACATAAAACCAAAATCATTACAATGATAGTGCATATAACTATCTCCCAGTCGTCAAATAAATTATTTCTATGTGCAATTAAGATAATACGTATAATATAATAATATGAAATTTTATGCAAAATCAAAGCTGCTAGTCAAGGCACTTATTATTTTAAAGACATCCATAACCTCAAGCTAGCGTAAGTAGGATCAGGTATGCGAGGTTGGCATGGGGAAACGTCACGAAGTTTATAATTTAATGGTTGGATTTTATGCAACTAGTGAAAATTGGTCAAGAGATTCATAGCATAAGGCAGTATAAGCAATAAGGGAGGTTGCATTTTCTCGGGTGATTGTAATCTTTTATAATTTGATAAGGTGTTTCTAAGTTTTATCCGGAGTTGATCATCACCACCCAGCCCAATGAGTTAAGATAATGAGCAAGGGAGTGTTAGGTATTCAGAACACAAACACAAAACAGTAAAACAGAAATCAAATAACACATGGATTTTACGTGGTATCTCACACTATGCGTGTGAACAAATCCACGGGGGCAACTAGGGTTTTGTATTATTGAGTGATAGAATTTACATGTACAGCAGATTAATTTGTAGACCAGAATTAGGTTAATCCCTTGCTTAGCTTGTTGGACAAGTCTCTAATTCTTTGTTGTCCATAATTGTGTGGGTCAGGCTGAAGACAACAGATCGCCAACAATCTCCCACTTGGTGTCTTCGGACCAAAACTGCAACCCCCTCTTCTGTAAATGAAAATCCCCCTAAACTTCTACACTCCCTAGTTACCCCGTCTCCTGAGATGTTCTTCAAGCTAATTATTCCATCACTGATCAATCCTCTAACAAAGTGATACCTCATCCCGATGTGCTTCAACTTGCCATGATAGACTGGGTTTTTAGCAAGTTTCACAGCACTCTCATTGTCACAATACAAGTTTCACAGCACTCTCTGTCACAATACAAGTGAGTAATCAACTTACTTTTTACCCAATTCTTCAAGAAAAGTCTTCAACCATACTAACTTCGTACTTGCTTCAGCAACAACCAGGTACTCGGCTTCTGTTGTTGATAAAGCTACACATTTCTGAAGTCTAGACATCCGGTTCACTGTTGTTCCTTCGACTGTGAAAACATACCATGTAGTGCTTTTAAACGCCCCTTTACAACCACCCAGATCAGCATCCGTGTAACCTCTAAGAATAGCATCTTTCCTTTTGTAACATAAACCCATCTTTTGTGTACCTTTCAAGTATCTGAGTATCCACTTGACAGCTTGTAACATCCGTGACTTTTGACCGTTTGACTTTTTGTATGATTTAACTAATAAATTTAATTAACGACCTAATTGAGTTCATCCGAGGAATAACAAATTAGAATACGCTTAAACGGGTCGATTGACAGGATACTTGATGATTCGAGTTAACGATTAATTAACTAGTCGAATGATAACGGGTCAACCCGTGGATCTTACCCACACCCATGACCCACCTACCTTACCTAACCTTATTCCTCCAAACTCTTCCACCCATCCATTCATTTCATCCACCCACCTCTTTCTCACTCTAACTCTCTTGCAAGACACACACAAACACACACATATCTCTTTCTCTAATTTAATTCTCACATCAATTAATGTTCTTGGGTTAGATTAGTAGTAAAATCATCATCTTCTTCATCATTAATTCATCATATTAAAAGATTGAAGCTCCTAAGTGCAGGTATTCTTCCTTTTCGGGTCAATTTCAGAATTGGGTCCTTGGTGCAAGAATTTGTAAGCCAAACTCATCTTAAATTCACAACTTATTACTCATTTACATGTTTCTAGTCAAGTATAAGCTTTCTTAGTTCAAAAGTTGGGTCAAAACCCTAATGGGTCGGAATTAGGGTTTGCAAAATGGGTAAAATGGGTCAAAACCCGTTTTAACAAGATATGGATGTTTTAGATTGTTTTTATGAAATGGGTTACCTTTATTTGTGTTAATATACATTCATTTATGTTTCAAATGGGTCAAGAAAACATCAAAACCGTTTGTGAGGTCAAATTAGGGTTCTAAGTCACATTTAGGGATTTTGACTGTTCTTGGTTTGATTTGGCCGAATTCATGGAATGATTTGGTGTTTAGAAGAGTTGTTTTAGGATGGGATAGACTTAATTCAGTTCAAAAACGTTCTAAAGGGTGTCTTGAAGCTTCACAAACCGATATTGCAAGTCAAAATTTGAGTTAAAGTCCAAACGGGTCGAGTTTTGTTGCTTGAGCTGCTGCTGTGCATGCTGGACAGAACCAGCGTCTTGGACGCCCAAGACCACTGTCCCAGACGGTGGTCTGGTTTGCTAGCTTTCACCGTCTCACCTCAGAACCTACCGTAAGACAGAAGTGCCACCGTAAAGGACTTTTGAGCCACCGTCCAAGATGGTGGCCTATAACTTCCAGTTTTCTATTTTGTTCGAGCCTTGCTCCCAGCTTCCTTGGGTCGGGCTGAGCTTTCAATCAAGTCATATCTTGGTTCCTATGGAGTCCTATACGTGACTTTAGGGCTGTGCAAAGTCGGGTATGCCACCAAAAGCTTAGATGAACATGAAAGGTTAACATGTAATTGTATAAGAATGTGTATAATAAATGTAGTGATATATTGTGGACACGAGACGACCTTTAGATAACTTTAACTCGTTCTAAGCTAGTTCTTGACCTCCTTGTTTACCATGTCGAGTCTTGGGAGTTGGTTAAAGTCCTTAATCGTACTTAAAAACCTAATTGGGTTTTAACTTAAAACTATATAATTGTACAATAATAACTTTTTTCACGAGGTGACTTGGGGACGACTTAAAATGGTTGCAAACTACTTTGCAGCTTCTCTAATGACTTGGTCGAGTCCCGGGAACCTTCCAAAGGGCTTGGACCACAATTGAAACATGAAGTAGGGCTTCGACACAAGTTAAAAACGTGAATAATATATGTGTATGTATTAATGCATATGCGGTGTATATATTATAGGTGTGGACTTGTGACGCTCGTTGAACGACTATAATTTCATCTTAGCTCGATCTTAACTTTCTTTGCAGATCAAGGTGAGTTCCGTAGCTCCCTACTCAATTGAGATTCGGGCTGAAAAGTGTACACATACGTGCTTGTTTGATTGTTTGGTTGATTTGATTCACGGCTTATTGATTGACCGATTGATTGTTTGATTGATTGTTGATTGATGGATGGTGTTGATTGTTGATTGATGGATGGTTTTGATTGATTGTTCGGTTGATGGATGGTTTTGATTGATTGTTGGATGGTTTACGCATATGATTGTGATATTGTGATTATTTAGGATAGTCGTACATACATGGAAGTCAGTTATGCCTTCAAAGGGTTTTAGATGTGGTGTGAAGGTTGCGGGTGACCTCATATATAAGCATCTAGGACTCGTTGAAAGTAGAATCCTCCTAAGTGTATGTACGTATAGTTTTGGTTGGTTTGATGGTTGATGATTGATGGAGTTGTGATTGAGGTAAACACGCATATGTAATGATATGGATATTGATGAGACGTACGCACCCCGATGTATGGGAAACGTGAGCGGGAACATAAATTATTTCATTGTTAGTAAAAAAGGGCAATTTAGTTAGTTTAGAAGTTAAATGTTGTAAATTATTTCATTGTTAGTATGTTAAGGGACACTTTAGGTACATCAACAGTGTAATTTGAGAAAAAATACGGGAGTTGATGCTTTGTATAGTAACAAGTCATGTGCTCGCGCAATTCCGCGGCGATGATGGTGGCGGCGGTG
Organism: Erigeron canadensis; assembly: GCF_010389155.1. Taxonomy (NCBI): domain Eukaryota; kingdom Viridiplantae; phylum Streptophyta; class Magnoliopsida; order Asterales; family Asteraceae; genus Erigeron; species Erigeron canadensis. Next base: position 39,233,630 of record NC_057767.1, read on the forward strand.
GTGACGGGTGGCGGCAGTGGCAGCGGCAGCGGCGTCGAATTGTGGTGGCAGTGGCAACGACAGTGGTGTCGAAAGCGGTGACGGTGACGGGTGGTGGGCGACAATGATGGTGATTGTTGAAGTAATTGTTGTTAAAGGTGGTGGTATAGTTAGTTTAAGGGTTGGGGGGCTTATGTTGTAAATTATTTCATTAAGGGTATTATTAGTATATTAGGTAGAGATGTTTAAATTAATGAATAAAGAATGAGGGAATTTTGGTTAGTCAAAAGTGTAATTTGAGAAAAGAGGAAGAGTTTGATGCTTTATATAGTTCTATAGATATAGATATAGATATCTTTTACTCATAATATATTAAAACACAGTTGCTATAATAACTTATCGATCAATCATAGCTCTCAATTTCCTAATGTTGACTTTTGTTTTCAATTTTGACTTTTGTTTTCAATTTTGACTTGAATTTACACTTTTTTGTTTCCATCACCAATTTACACTTTACCCAATAATTTTAAAATAAGAAATCATAAAAGAATAGTTAATATATATCCAATAGAATAATTGTTAATATATATCTGATAAAATAATAGCTAATGTAAATCCTAATATTAGGTTCTATCTCATAGGTACAAAATTAATTAAATAAAAGTAAATACAATTTAATGTAACTATATTAAGATTTTAAAAGTAATTGTACTATTATCCTTTTTTGAAGTTTTTTTTAAACAATTGTCATGACACATAAGAAAGACAAAACATGTAAATATCATCTTTATAGAAAACACCTATAGCATTATCATATTTTAAATCACATATTTAGGATATGTTTCATCTCAAAATAAAATATTATTTCTTTATAGTGCAAAATAAGATTATAATGCGTCATGTGTAACAATAAAATAAATAAAATGACACTGACCTATTATAATTAACATCTAATATTGATAATGTCATAAACTCTCGTGTATTGTACACAGACCTAAAATCTAGTAGACAGTATATCCAGTCCAATCCCATCCTATCCTATCCTATCCTATGGCTATCCTATCATATCCTATACATTCTCGAGTTTAAAGTAGAAAGAAAAGATAGGGAAAGGATAGAAATGATTAGAAATTGAGTCATGTAATATGCATTCTTGAGTTGAAAAGAAAGGAGAAGGAAATAATTCAATAAATAAAAGAAATGAAAAATAAAATACAAATTTACAATTATGTACATTCCATATACAATGTTAAAAGCTTTGATTTAAGAAAACACCGAAATAATGTAAAACATTATATAAAAAAAAACACCAAATTCAATTTAGAGGTTAGCTAAAAATCTAAAACTCTCCCATTTCAAATATTGAGGCCGCGCATGGAGTATCCCAAAAATGGGTAAAAAGATAATGCTTTCCACAGGCAATTATCATTGATATTCCTTTCACACTATTGTTTTTCTCTTCAATTGAATCAAATTTTGTACAGTTGTTCTGGAATGAAAACCCCTCATTATTCAAAACCACTATACAATAGAAAACAACCCAGAAAGGATCACCGCCTACAGTTGTGAAGAAAGGGTTTGTTAAGGGGTAGATTTGTAATTAACAACAGAGTAGTGATATTTCCATCCAAATCAGGCCATATATGGCTGGAAAAAATTGGGCTCCAAAACACCTAACTTATCCTATCCATTCTTTTTCCTATGTAAAAAGAAACTCAAGAATGCAAAAACATTGAATTTCTTATCATTCCCTTTCTTTTCTTTGGTAAAAAAAAAAAAAAAAAAAAAAAAAAAAAAACTCAAGGAAATGGAAATGAAAATTAGTTCGTAGAATCGTAGTTATACCTTTAAGGGAGCGATCCTCCCATGAACTCTTGGCATGACGAAGCAAAATCAAGCGCCGTCGTCGAACAATATTCTCCAGTGCTCCGCTGCTCTTCTTCTTAGCCGAGTCTGATCCTGTGGAGGATTTCGCCGACAAAGGAAACGCCCCTAACATACACGCCATAGTCACCCAATATGCTGTATTTAAAACATTAGTGTTTATACTACTAAAAGTATGCTAAAAGTAAATAAATTAATTATTATTTTTTCCTTCTCCTTTTTTGTCAATAAACTAGTAGCCGACCCTCAATTTTCGTTTTCAAATGGTTGTGTTGTTTTAGAGTTTTTGTGTTGAACCTCTAACAGCCTAATTAAAAATCATTTGGTCATATATAAGTTTGTTTCAATTATATATATTTATTTAAGGGAAAATGATTTATGATGTTAACATCATCTTTGTTGGATGATGTTGCTTTCACAAACTCACTTAAATCAATTTCTACACATGTCAAAAAGCCCCCCATGATTTTAATGGTTTGTGAGAGCAACATCATCCAACCAAAATAATGTTAACATCATCCAAGTTATCCCCTTTATTTAATGACAAAACTACATTAGTTTTCATCTGCATGTTGTGGAGTGTCAAATATTTTGATTACATTTTATTACTTATGATGTGTCTATATATATTAGCTTAAAACTATGTTGCACGGAAACGGATACGGTAACGGGGTACGGGAACAATACGGGAACGGGAAACGGCAAAATTAAAAAATCCAAGATACGGGTACGGCAAAGATACGGCAATAAAAAATTTTAAAAAATAAAAAATATATTAACAAAAATTAAAATAGATACTCATATAATCTTGAAAAGAATGTTAAAGGTTCATGTGGTCAAATTATAAATACGAGTATCTTGTAGTATATCGTTGCTATTATTATTAATTAATTATTATTAAAATTATAGTACAAGTGTTTAGCTGTATGTCAAATTTTCAAAATCCATAATGTAAAAAAACCAATAGCCATACGTGGACTAATTTAGTCCATTTATTTTATATCTACAAAACTTATGAATTTTTTTACATAGCAAGCATGTAATAAATACAGATGCATACGCACTTTCTTTTGTCTTCTTTGTCTCCTTCTTCACCGATCGGTTGAGTTAGTTTTTTTCATCTACCACACACACACAAAACGCATACAAACACTGACAAACACACACTCGCCTGGAAAAAAAACCTACAAGAACTAACAGCTGTTGTCTTCATCTCCGGCTATGGATGTTCGCCTGAAATCCGGTGGAAACGTGTCGGAAACTTCTTGGGAACGTTTCGGTAAATATAGAAACGGATTAGAAACGTTTCGGTGCCGTTTCACACACGTATCCGTTCCCATGCTGTCCCCGAAACGGGAACGTCACCCTGATAGACGTTTCCGTGCATCATAGGCTTAAAACTTTTACCATATGAAATATATATTTATATAAAGCAATACCACAAACACATTATAACATCGAATACATATATCTAATATGCACAAAGAAAAAAAATTGAATGAAAGTTTTAAATATATTAGTTAAAAACAAAAACCAAATAAAGGTAGTAAGGTACATAACGTTACCAGAAATGACATGATAAAGTTGCAATATACTGTTTGAAAACCCAAACGAAAAAAAAGTGTGAAAAAAACCAATAAGTAACCCGTAATAGAAAGCCCAAACAGGATGCGATAAAACAAAATCCGAAAATGGTAATGATACATGATATAGGCATAAAAGGGTGGTAATATATTGTTTGAGAACCCAAAAGGAAAAAGAGTGTGCAAAAAACCAATAAGTAAAGGCATAATAGAAAACACGAATAGGATGCGAAATGGCAAAATCCAAATAATATTACTAGTTCTTACGTGTATGAATAGTAATTCGTCACGTATCCTTCAATTCCACTTAATATTATATAAATAATTAGATTATAACACACATAAAACGCGGGAGAAATACACAGATGCGTTTTTGTTTTTACAAGTTGGCTATCATTGAATAAACTAAATACATGTGATGAGTTATATTCGAATTTTTTTATATATATAGAAATAAATAATCTAACAATATATAGTACGGATTCAAGAAGAAAACATAAAATTAAAGAGATGTAACGGTGAATAATTATGGAATTCCCGAGCTCCTTGGATGTTGCGTTGGTTATTCCTAATAATTTATTATGTCGAAGTTTAATACTCGTACTTATTAAAGTTAAGGGACTGAAAAAGTATAAGACTAAATGTTTAGTAAAAGATGATGTCATCAAGGTTAATCCAATGGTGAATATTAAATGTTGAAAATTAATAGAGAGTCTTGATTTCTTCAATTTAGAATTAAAGGTTCCCTTTTAATATTTATAAAAGATTTGTTCATATTTCGTTTACACGTCAACTAATTTTTATTGTTTATACTTCTTTATAAGACAAAATATCACTCCCTCCTATAAACATTCTATATTTAAAAAAACCCAAAATATCCTTATTTTTAACACTTTCTAAATCCACATACTACATCTACCCAAACTATCCTAAAATATTTTTCAACCCTATCTAATCAAACTACTCATATTATTTATCTACTAGTTTAAATATTTCCATATAATTATACCTATAATACTTTTTTATGAAATTATTTACAACATATAGCACTCAACCCTTAAAATTGTTACATTACCCTCTTTTATATCAATTACTTTTAATCGATAACCACACCGCTGCCGCCACCGTAGATGTCGTAGCCACCTGTCACCACCACCGCATTACACAGTACCTTTCTAATTATATATTATAAAAACTAGTTTAAACCTAATGCGTCGTACGTTTATATATTAGTTTACATATTTTCCAATTAAGTGCAATTAGAATTAATAATAACATATATTATATTATATTATATTATATTAATGAGCTTAAAATCTCTTATAACGCGACAGCTCCATCATATTAATTCAAAGCTAGATTTTTTACTTTAGAGTTAAGAACTTTTTTCGTCCCTGTGGTTTATTGCTTTATCGCTTTTCGTCCTCGCCGTTAACTTTTGGCTAAAATCATGCATGTGGTTTGCATTTCATCCCTGCCGTTATAACTTTGTCGTTAACCCCCTCACATGCAAGTCACGTGATTTTTGTCTTTTCACTCGTTTAAGTGCAAAAATCGTCCCGGTGATTTGTCGTTTTTGCATTTTTTCATCCTCGACGTTAACAAACAAAAATTACCTGTAAAAATTTAATCCAAACAAAATAAAAACCTATATATACCTATATTTAGGATCTAGTCGAAATTCAAACGCGTACATACAATGTTTAAATACAGGTATATACCGATCGGTGTTACCAATAATACTGGTATCGGGGGTACTCCGGTATTTTCGATATTTTTCGGTATTACTATTCCGGTATTTTCATTTTTTATTATTTGAATTTTTTTTAAATTATCCTATAATATTTTAATGTTACTTTTTGTAATTTGTGAGTTTTAAAACTTATATTTTGTTATAAAATACTTATTTGATATTATTTTTGAGAGGACAATAATTATATTTTGATTATTTACGTTAAATAATAGGAGTAGTAAGTTTTATAATATTTTTATAAAATAAAACAAATTAAATTAGCGGTATTGGCCAGTATTAACCTAGATCTTCATATGTAGGTATATATAGGTTTTTGATTTAAGTTTGTTTTGGTTTTTGATTAAATTCTTGTTTGGAGGTTTGTTAAAGATAAGGATGAAAAATGCAAAAACAACAAACCATAAGGACGGATTTTGTACTTAACCATAGGGACAAACCGGTAAAAAGACGTAAATGCCATTTACGTGCCTTGCACGTGAGGGGTTAACGGATCCAAGGACGAAATGCAAACCAAGGGGATGATTTTAGCCAAAAGTTAACGGCGATGACGAAATAAAGCGATAAACCACAAGGACGAAAAAAAGTACTTAACTCTTTATTTTATTTTTCTCAAACAACAAAATGCTAAAGATTTATGACTTTTAATTTGCTATTTATAATTAATAAAAACATATATCCATGTGGCTCCTAATCAAATGATGATTTGTAAAGTTTTAGTAGATGATCAACGTATTAACGAGTAACGCCACGTAGGTAAAAAGATGACGTATCAACAACTCATGTCACTTCATCGCTTGGCGAAGCCCATTAGGTAGATCACCATCAGCGGTCACCCCCTAAGACCTATCACCCTCTATAACCTATCACACTATGACCTATCACCCTCAATGACCTATCACCCCCAACAGCTTTGGTTTATGAATATCCTTAAGGGCGAAACCCGCTCCGAATCATAATTTTAGTTCAACCTACACATGTGTAAGTACCAAAATGGAAACGAAAATTAAAAAGTCGTTAAAAGTATATCGAATTGGATCTCTAATAAAAGAGGACGAAATTTTAAGACTACCTATGGTTTTTGTTTCTCTAACGATTTACGGTTTGTGAGATATAACATTTTGAATGATTTGGGTAATGTGTGGTTTAGAATGATTCTTGTGCTATTTTTTTTATGATTTCTCAAAATAACTCACCCCTTATATTATATATATATATATATTATTTGGGTAACACTCCAGTGAGAACAGTCTTAAAATAAGAACGGTGAGAACACTTAAAAAACATCATTTTGATGCATTAAAAGTCCATAAAACTAACATATTGCTTAAGTAATTATCATTATTTAAGTGTATAACAACACATTGGCCTGTCAAAATCAAGAAAATCATGTTTTTTGTTTTGTGCATCCATTTTAGATGCATATTCTTCAAAATAATGCATCCACCAAAAAATGTGATTTTTTTGATTTTGACGGATCAATGTGTTGTTAAACACTTAAATAATGATAATTAGTTAAGCACTATGTTAGTTTTATAGACTTTTAATGCATCAAAATTTAGTTATTAAGTGTTCTCACTTGTTCTTATTTTAATTCCATTCTCATTTGAAAGCCACCCTATATTATTTTATATATATATATATATAGAGAGAGAGAGAGAGAGAGATTAGCAAATAAATGACAAGTATTATCTGTTAATTATGAAGCTTAACAATACAAGAGTGAGCTACAAATTCACTACATTTGACAATAGATCGTCAATGCTTACCGCATAATGTAGAGTTAATAATACCATGATATTATGATAATAATGCGTATTTATCTCAATCCACTGATATATCCATATAACAAAAGTGAAACTATTTCTAGTCGGCTAAAAATGCTAGATAACAAAAAACTAATAAACCTTGCAATACCCAAACTTGTGTTTTTGGAGCAGGGCATGGTGAACGATCTTGTGTTGGATTGAACCCATAAAAGTTTGATGCCAATTAGTCAATTATTATGAACCATTCAACCCATAACTAACAAAGCCCAGAAAAACACAAATAGATTCACAACCAGAAGTCGAAACTTGGTCCCATATTGCCCTTCAAATAACCGAGTAATGGTGATATTCTACGGATAGATACAAACTTAATGGGCAGGCCTACTAGTAGTTGCTTCAAATGCCATAAAAATCAAATTTTAACACTAAAAAAAAGATGATTCATCTGCAGGGAGAAAAAACTGAAAGGAAACTCAAGTCTACCAATATTTCTTTGTATGCCATAAATAGAGATCTGCCACCCATTTCTCATCATCTTTCACATAGATATTGCTTCCAAGTTCAGCAAGGACAAACAAGAAAACAAAACCGGCATTACAAAATATTGTAGCTCCTCAAGGCACCCTAGTCCCTATGTGATTGTATATTCATCATATCATATATATATATGCAGCCAAACTGAGGACTTCACAGAAAGACTGGAGCCATAACCAGTGTTATAGTTGCAAGCATCTTAATAAGAACGTGAAGAGAAGGGCCAGCCGTGTCTTTGAATGGGTCACCTACACTGTAACATAATAAATATGAGGTAATGGAAGATCCCAAATAGATTGAACCAAAATTAGGCTATTGCGAATGTCAATACTTACGTGTCGCCAGTAATTGCTGCTTTGTGGCTGTCACTTCCTTTACCTCCAAGAGCTCCAGTCTCAATATACTTTTTAGCATTATCCCATGCACCACCAGCAGTGTTCATGAAAAGAGCCATGAGAATGCCAGAAACTGTAGCAAACATCAACATCGCAGCCACAACTTTAGCCCCGAGTAAAAGATGCCCTGTGTAGTAACCCAAAATCCGAAACAGGATGCCTGTTTGGAAGTGCAGCAAGATGCTTGACCAAGTCAGATTTATAGTTGGTAGTGGCATTTATTAGCAGTCATAAAAGGATAGTAGAACACACCAATAACTATAGGTGATAGAACGGCCAAAGCTCCAGGCTTTATCATCTCCCTCAAAGATGCAGAGGCAACGATTGCAACGCATCTCCCATAATCAGGTTTGTCCTTGTAGTCCTGTGACAAAAAGAAATGTATAACAACAGAAAATCATCTTCGCAATGTGGAAAGAAATTGATCCATCATCCATTGCATCTACCTTGGAAAGCCAAGGACTAGTTATCTTTTTCATATACTTGGATAATAAAAAAGTTCAGGTGTCAATGTTAAATTGCTAATCCAATGGGTGTTATGTTGGATTGGAATCAGACTTTTGGGTGAGTGGATAATCCCAAAAAGGTTTCAGAATATTTAAAAAATGAAAAAGATATTTCTGAGAAAAAAAGCTTCACATAAAGAGATGGCGCTTACCATGATGCCTGGCCGCTCAATAAACTGCCTTCTTACTTCGTTAACAACCTCCTGGGCAGTCCTCCCAACTGCAGCACAGGCCCAAGCACTAAAAAGGAAAATAAGCATAGAGCCCAACAATCCACCCACAAAGACTTCTGGAATAGCGATGTCAACCTGTAATGTAATTAAAAGTTTAAATATTTAATGCAAAACTCTACAGCACGAGATCTGAAACAATGAGAAAACAAAAAAAAAATTATTCCTACCTGTGTAAACGAGGTATGAGCAAATGATGCTACCTCATCCATATACGCACTGAACAAAAGGAAAGATGCAAGTGCAGCAGATCCAATTGCAAACCCCTTGGTGGTTGCTTTTGTGGTGTTTCCAGCTGCATCCAAAATATCAGTGATCTCCCGAACACTCTCAGGCTGCCAATTGACAATAATCAAGAAAAAAAATGTAAAAACACAAACCATACAACTCAAACATTAAAAGATCCAGTTAGGATGTTTTACCTGCTGACTCATCTCAACAATTCCACCAGCATTATCTGCTATTGGGCCAAACATGTCCATGGTGAGAACATAGGCTGCAGTGCTAAGCATACCCATTGTCGCTACTGCAGTCCCAAACAATCCACCTGTTGGATTTCCGGCCTCATCAACCAATCCAGAGGTCTGGCCCAACCAGAAAGCAGAAATAATAGATATGCATATTACAAGGACGGGAAGAGCAGTAGACTCTAAACCCAAGCTAATGCCCGCAATTATATTAGTCCCGTGACCTGTTAAGCTGGAAAGAGCTAATTTGCGTACAGGCTCATGTTTATAGTCGGTATAATACTGAGTAATCCAGACAAAAATGTAAGCTGTCATGATTCCAACCAAACCGCATAGAGCAAAGTTTAACCAAGCCGAAGGAGCTTGTTCCGTATACAGCAACCACCTTGTGGACTACATAAACAAAAAACATTAAGTGTGTATTTCAATAAACTGTGGCAAGAAAAAGAAAAACGAAGCTCATTTGGGCCAGTGGGCACACAAGGGATAGAGGCAGCTGTATAATATGTGTGTGTATATAGAGTAGGTTGTCATAAAAAAATAGCATAACATGGAAAGTGTATAGAGGATTCTGGTACCGACAAATTCTGATGCACACATTTTACAGATTTTAAAGGAATTTGGTGGAAAGGAAACATGACAAAGAAAAATATTCAAATTCCATTCCCCTGAATTCTCATAGATTCTGTAAACCAAACAGCCCCTTAGATGCACCCTTAACGCCCTAACATTTCTGCAGTGTTGTAAATAACGGCCTCAACGGCCGTTATAACCGTAACGGAGGTCCACCGTTACATTAAAGGGGTTGGAGGGTAAATTTAAAGGTCTGAGTCAATAAAGGTCAAATAACGGATTTAATGGCCTTAACGGCCGTTATAACGGGATTTAACGGTTGTTATAACGGGATTTAACGATCAAATAACGGATTTAACGGTCCATTCTGACTAATTTTGTTAGGATATTGCTAATATATATATTTTTTATATAAATTCCTTTATATTTTATAGTCTCCGTTATAAAGCCGCGAAATGTAATTTATCCTTAAAGGTCGTCCGCCGCGAAGGAAGTGCCGACCATTATTTACAACCTTGCATTTCTGGTACCTCTAAGTGTAAACTTTGGTTCATCGAAAGACATGTCAACAATCTTTCCTACAATCCTACGCTTTTTCCATAAAGCTCCCTTCCTATTGGATCACATCCATGTGTGTGTATAAACTTGCTACAACAAATTTATTATAACCAAGATTGTGTCTAAGGTTCACTTGAAACTATTACCAAACCAAAAGTCAAAACCGCTAAAAGTATTGTAACAGAATATCCTTTCTGAAGTATCATCATAGGATCCTCTAAAGCACCGATCGCTCCAGGATCACGTGTGCCACGTATTGAAAATATTCCCACCGATGATATTACGAGATCAAATGAATGAATAACAAGAGGAAATAAGATGAAGCCAGATGGATCTGCAGGTAATAATCAAAACATGAATTAATAGACAGATGAGTGATTGACCAGATACTGTTCAACAACATAAAACCTCACGCAAGACACTAACCACAGATGTCATGTAAAAACTACATACGACCAACACACGTGGTAAAGCATTAAATGTCTTTCATTATTTAACTGCAATTGAATAATAACTTTGATGTTGGCCATGAACCTTTAGAAATAGATCAAATGCTTCTGCAAGCTACAATTACTGTGCATTTTATGAATGCCCATGAAATCAGTGGGAGCAGACAGATAGAAATGCCTCAAAGAGGGTATCAGAACTCAGCCGTGGCAGATCTGCAAGCAGATCCCCTACAATCATCAATAATGAATTTTTAAGTATGCCAATTTGCCTTGCATGAACCTCTATATTTTCCAGTATAATTGAGAACTGATGTCAGCAATCATAGAATGCCAATTCAGTCAACTAAAAAGCAGCACATGGTTGATCATTCAGGTAATGTAAAATGCAGCTGACAAGAAGCAACTCTAAAAAACAGTGAAGTGCCTAAGAAAAAAAGAACTACAAAAGGCAGAGATCTGCAGATGGATCCTCTTTAAAACTGATTTTCAATGCATAATTGTAGAGAATAGTGAAAGGTGCCACCAACTATAGAGAGCCAAATTACCTTCAATTTTGCAGCGCTTAGCCATAGTTCCTCCGAGTATCATGGCACTAATTATTTCTGCAGCTATGCTTTCGAACAGATCAGCTCCTCGAGCTGCACAATCACCAACATTATCTCCAACCTTGTATGCAAAACCAACAATTAAGTCGAATCTACTAGATCAACATATACAGCATCATAAAAGAAATGATATGCTAACACAAACTAGACTAAAAACTTGATATAATAAAAACAGCAACAATAATAAAACAACAATAATAATAAGGATAATAATGTATATGAGAATGAGAAACTGGCGTCAGATACGTGTTGCTGCACTTCAGATAATATTAATCAAATTTGAGGAACTACTTCAAACCAGTAAAAATTTAAGGCTCTCTAAAGCAAGTACCAAACATTTTCTTAGAGAATATAAAAGAACAAAAACACAAAATTAAGCTACTTTTCAAAGCAACTTCAAACAGGTCGATGGCATGGCATACACATAAACTTGCAAATTTAGCAGCTAAATGGTAAACTGGATTACTGGAACACCAAAACTCAACCCGGAACTTTTTTCACATGTAAGCCACTTTACATGTCACAATATAATTAACAAAACTTTACAGTCAATGTAAAACAATAACTATGTAGACTCCCAAAGAAGAAGGGCAGTCAAATACTCAGTTGGTTTGTGGGAGTGGGCTTGGCTTTTTTTCTTTCTTTTAATACCTTGATTTTATTATCGTAAATCCATGTTATCACTTGCAGCAGTATCAATAACAGAAGCTGGAACGGTGTTACATAGTATTTGTATAATAATAGTAGTAAACGAATAATAAGAGTTGAGGGACTGAATATGTGTGAAATAGAACTATAAGGACTAGTATTGTCAATATTGTAAGTCAGGTTGTTAGCGACGGTTATGATGTATCCGTTGTATATAAACCATATTATTACACATTATTGATTTGGATAATACTTCTTCCTAAATTCTCTCTCAATTCATTTCTCTCTTCTACATTGGTATCAGAGCCAATGGCTTCCTTCTCCGGCGAGCTATTGATTTCCGATCATCTTCTCCGGCGAGATTTATTCTTCCGGAGATCTATCCTGTTTTTGTTATTGAAAAAAAAAACCTAATTTTCACAAAATTCTTCACAAATTCATCAATAATCCACTTCAAATCTTCACAAATTCTTCAATTCATCACTAATTCACCTCAATTTCACAAAAATTTTGACCTAATTTCATAATGACAACACGAAATCAAAATTACGCTCAAACTCAAGCTTAAACACAAGCTCATGACATGGAGCGGATGGCGAGGGAACTTGCAACGGCTCAAGAGACGATTATGACGTTGACCGCATTGATGGGGAACTTAAGAAAACCGTTTCATCATTTGAAAAGCAGAGCCACTTAATTGTTTAAGGAGAGGATGAACGCAGCCAAACACACCGTTTGACGAAGCTTGATTTTCCTAAATTTGAAGGTGATGATGTGGAAGGCTGGAACTATAAGTGTGATCATTTTTTCACAATCGACAACACTCCTGAATATAAAAAAGTGAGATATGCTGCTATATACATGGAAGGCAGGGCGTGTCGCGGCATTTGGCTTATATGAAATCCAGTGGAAAGACGATTAATGAAATCGAGTGGAATGAGTATTCCAGATCCATTACAGCTCGATTTGCTCAGACATTGATAGAGGATGCCATGGGAGCATTGAAAGCCTTGCAGCAAACAGGTGAACTCGGTTCCTATTGTGATGCATTTGATGCTCTCTTGAATAACAGAATAAGGTCTCTATTTGTGAAGAGTATGCTATTACCCTGTTTATAGAAGGTCTTAAGCCTGAAATTAAATGTGTTGTGAGTATGTTTAGGCCAAAAACTTTGAGAGAGACCTATTCCTTAGCTAAGATGCAAAATGAAGCAACTCAAGCCTTAGGTAGAGATTTTGGCTATGGTTCTGCCTCTAGTTTCAGGAATTTGCCACCTAAAACTAATGCTCTGACTAGTGTGGTCAAGCAACCTCTGTTACCTCTCCCCACAACTGCTAAAACTGCCACTCTACCTACTAGAGTAACTAACAAGTTTATGGAGGAGAAAAGGGCAAAAGGAAAATGTTTTTATTGCAATGAGAAGTTTATGGCTGGGCACAATAGAGTTTGTAAGGAAAAGAAGCGGTTGTTTTTGGTTTTGTAAGGGAAAGAAGCATGCATTAAATGTGGCTGTACCAAATGTGGATGTGGTACAAGGAACACCACAAATTTCACTACATGCAATTATGGGAATCCCTTCATATACTACTATGCAAGTAGTTGGTACTATGGGAACCAAAGATCTCCATATTTTGATTGACAGTGGGTCAACACATAACTTCATGAGTAGTAGGATCTCTAATAAGTTTCAGTGTACCATTTTTAAGATTCCTAATGTCCAAGTTACTGTGGCTGATGGTAATAGTATGGGATGTGCCACTTAATGCAAGAATTTTACGTGGTCAATGCAAGGAAATAAACTTTCCGATGATACACTGGTTATAGAGTTGACAAATTATGACTTAGTCTTGGGAGTTCAGTGGCTGGCAAAATTAGGGAATATTGTTTGGAATTTCGAAACTTTAACCATGATGTTTCATGTGGCTGGTAAGGAGTGTGTACTGAAGGGAACTAAACAGCAGATCAGCATTTGCGCATTGGAAAAGATGGGTAGTTATTTAGCTAACCAAACTCATGTAGTAAAGGCTCAGTTGTTAGACATTCAAGATACTGGTCAGCCAAAGGGATTTTATGAACCAATAATCAGTATTAGTCAGCATGCAAAGAAAGGCATTAGAAGATGTTCTAGCCAAATATGAGAATGTGTTTGAGGTACCAAAGGGTTTACCCCCAATTAGAGCTGTGACCATAAAATTACATTGAAGGAGGGTACACACAATCTTAATCTCAAACCCTATAGATATCCCAAGGCTCAAAAAGATGTCATTGAGCAGATGACTCAAGAATTATTGGACAGTGGGGTTATAAGAAACGATACCAGTCCATTTGCAGCACCAGTCATTTTGGTTAAGAAGAAGGATGGTAACTGGAGAATGTGTATGGACTATAGAAGGTTAAATGAAGCCACGGTCAAAGATGTTTTTCCCATTCCCTTGATAGAGGATTTATTAGATGAATTACATGGTTTAGTGGAGTTCTCAAAATTGGATTTGACGTCTGGTTATGTCAGAATGTTTGAGCCATATGTGTATAAAACAGCCTTTAAGACTCGTCAGGGACATTTTGAGTTTTTGGTGCTTCCATTTGGGTTGACCAATGCCCCTGCCACTTTCCACTTTCCAATGCCCCTCCCACTTTCCAGACTCTCATGAACACTACATTTAAGGGAGTTTGAAGAAAAAGTGCACTAGTATTTTTTGATGATATCTTAGTATACAGTAGTAGTATGGATCAGCATGTGGCAGACTTGGAGATGGTATTGTCTATAATGCAGGATAATTCTTTGAAAGCAAAAAAGTCAAAGTGTTCATTTGGAGGTGATAGAGTGGAATATTTGGGACACATAATAACTGGTGAGGGGGTGTCCACTGATCCACTAAAATACAAGTTGTGCAAGAGTGACCAGTGCCTCAAACTGTGAAGCAATTGAAAGGATTTTTGGGTTTGGTTGGATATTATAGAAAATTTATTAAGGGATTTGGAGTTCTGGCAAAACCTTTAACTGATTTGTTAAAAAAAGATGGATTTGTGTGGATTGCATATGCTCAGAAATCATTTGATATACTTAAGAAAGCTCTAATTTCTCCTCCAGTCCTAAAATTGCCAAATTTTGAGAAACCCTTGATAGTTGAGACAGATGCATCTTCTATTGGCATTGGAGCATTTTTAATGCAGGAAGGCCATCCACTTGCATTCATCAGTAAACCACTATCCTTAAGGCAACAAACATGGTCAGTTTATGAAAAGGAGCTTTTGGCTATTATCTTGGCTGTCAAGCAATGGCATCATTGTTTAGCCAATAATCACTTTATTATCAAAACTGGCCACCAAAGCTTAAAGTACTTGTTAGACCAGAGAGTGGTTAGTCCTTTATAGCATAAATGGTTATCAAAATTGTTGATTGGCTACAAGAAAGGGACTGAGAATGTTGTGGCACATGCTCTGTCCAGAGTTCAAGGAGTTGCTTTGTTGCAATTTGGATTAAGTTCTACTAATGAGATTTTACGGGACAAAATTAAGGAATCTTGGCAGACTAATGATGATACAAGAGCACTAATTTCTCAGCTTGAACAGGGCAAATTGGTGCCTAACAGGACTTGGGATGGCACTATGCTCAAAAGAAAGAATAAATACTTATTGCAAAGGATGCTCAGTTAAGAAAGGCTATTCTGGAAATGTGTCATTCCTCTGCTAGTGGAGGTCACTGGTTCCTACCTGGGTGAAACTCAAGGAGTTGTTCTATTGGAAAGGGTGCTATAAGGATGTGCACAAATTTGTTAAGGAATGTGTAGTCTGCCAAAGGTCAAAATATGAGAATGTGGCTTATCTAGGTCTCTTACAACGGCTTATCTAGGTCTCTTACAACCTTTACCGGTTCCTAAATCCATTTTCAGTGACATCTCTATGGAATTTATCTCTGGCTTACCAAGGGTTCAAGGCAAAGATACCCTCTTTGTGGTAGTTGACAGGCTCACTAAATTTGATCACTTCATGTTATTAAGTCATCCCTACTCTGCTAGTACTATGGCATAAGCATTCATGGATAATGTTCACAAAATTCATGGTTGTCCATCCACCATAGTGTCAGATAGAGATCCAGTGTTCCTAAGTAATTTTTGGAAGGGTCAAATGGGTTTCTCTTGCTCAGTGTCCATCCACCATGTGTAACACACTGGGTCAAATGGGTTTCTCTTGCTCAGTGTTGGTACGACTCTACTTGGCATTCTTCTATTAAAATGTCTCTTAAAGCCCTCTTTGGTGTAAAGCCCCACCTGCATATCCCATACATACCAGGAGATACATCAGTGGTTGTTACTGTTGAAGATATTCATAGAGACAGGGAGGTAATGATTGTGAAGCTAAAATCAAATTTGGAGAGCTCAAGGAATAGAATGAAACAGTTGGCTAATCTCCACAGGACTGAAAGAGTGTTTGCAGTGGGAGATTGGGTCTATGTGAAGCTTCATCCTTTTGCACAGTCTTCTCTCAAGGATCATCACACAAGGAAGCTTTCTGCACGTTATTTTGGTCCATATCAAATCATCAAGGGGTTGGTGAAGTGGCTTACAAGCTGAATCTGCCAGATGGGGCTCAAATTCACCCTACTTTCCATCAGTGGCAGAGCCACTTAAGACATAGAATGGGCCACGGCCCATCCCAAAGTTACTGCTGACACTAATTTATCATATGTAGTTTGTTATATTTTTTATCTATTAAATACTTTGGCCCATCCCATTTAGATAGTTTCATAAATCTAGACACGAGTAATTTATTGTAGTCAAAATATTTGGCGCATCCAATCTTATCTCTAGGCGGAGGTTAAGTTGAGAAAACCACGGATGCACATAAGTCTTCCATTTTTTTTATGAATTTTATGATTTTTTTAACATTAACTCAATTAATATAATAATTAATTATTGTAACTAAAATTTTTAATTATCCTCAATACTTTATATAGTTTATTTCAAGGACATTATCGTTTTGCTCGTGTTACTTGATTGTACTTTTTACTAGGATTTGAACTTTATAGCTATTATTTGAATATAAAATACATATTAAAAACAAATTTAGTTTTATTACAACATTATTATTATTGCTTTATATATCCCTACAACTTTTTTTGAAAGACAGAGTGGATAAATGGTTAACATCCGGCCCCAACTTTGATTAGACGGTTATTTATCACACATATGTCTACTAAATTGAAGTTGTCACTGTCATTAATTGTTCGATTACTGTTTTTGTTATTGAAGAAAAAAAAAAGAAATTGGCCCTCCCGAAATCGAATACCTGGCTTCGCCACTGCTTTCCATGTTTCTCTACTGAAGCGGGCTTCTGGTCCACTGTACCTTCTGTCCCACTTTCAGCTTCTCCTCAATCACTTTTGAAACCAAGATCTATTGTGGACAGGCAGTTGGTGAAGAAAGGTCGTTCTACATCTGTCAAACTTCTAGTGCATTGGGAGGGTCTTCCTCTGGAAGAAGCTTCATGGGAAGATGCTGAAGAGTTCCAGAAAAGGCTTTCTTCTTTCGATTTTTGAGGACAAAAATCTTAATTGAGAGGGAGGTATTGTTACATAGTATTTGTATAATAAGAGTAATAAACGAATAATAAGAGTTGAGGGACTAAATATGTGTCAAATAGAACAATAGAGACTAGTATTGTCAATATTGTAAGTCAGGTTGTTAGTGACAGTTATGATGTATCCGTTGTATATAAAGCATATTATTAGTGATAATACACATAATTGATTTGGATAATAATTCTTCGTCCTAAATTCTCTCTCAATTCATTTCTCTCTTCTACAAAGGGTTAGGCATTGTATTCACAGTCTTTTTTCAATAAGCAAGAACAATAGAAACTAGAAAGGGAATTATATTATATACATATATATACCAGATCAGCAATGACAGCAGGATTCCGTGGATCATCTTCAGGAATTCCCTGCTCCACTTTTCCAACAAGATCAGCACCAACATCAGCAGCTTTTGTGTATATTCCACCACCCAGCTGAGCAAAAAGGGCTACGAATGAAGCTCCAAAACCATATCCCACAAGAAGAAGAGGCACTGAAAATACATTATATATACATCAAGGAACATGTAACAAATTCATAATATTGGTGATGACATTTAGTTCTGCTTCTGATGGGAAGAGCATAATCTAACATATGTGTAACAAGCAAGGTTACGGAACTCGGAAATCAGGATCAGATTAGCGGGAGGGGGGGGTCGGATCGGGAGAAATATCGAATTGAGTTTCTATGTATTAAAATAATAGTTATTAAAATTATATGTAATAATAATTTAAAAATATATTAAAAAAACTTCAAATTTAAACGTAATTGACTAGAAATATTAACATAACTCTTCAATTTAAACATAATTGTCAAGAAATAATAACATAACTCATCAAATAACTCTTTTATTAAAAAAAAAAAAAAGTTTGAGTTGTTCAAATAAATAAACAAATGGATAAAGTTTGAGTTTTCTTGACCCGATCCGATGCAGCCGATTCTTGACGATTCTTAAGCGATATGGCCGAGTTTGACAAAAGTTGACCGGAGTCTGTGACGTTGACTGATTTTTAGCCTGAGTATGGCAAACTCGCCTCGGTAGCCCACCTATACACGAGCCGATTCGGGGAAATCGGCTGTATCGGCCAATTTTTACAACACTGGTAACAAGTGCACACTAAACATGGTGTAACATAGTTTACAATAAAATACTCTTGACTATACATAAAATCCAGCAAACCATTGGCAGTGAGATTAAGTCAGAGTTTGCTTTTTGATAGCAACATCCTGACAAATCCATCTCACACACAGCAAACAACAAGTTATTCTTGCAAAACCTGATAGCGGATACATAAACCCAGGATCTTTGTATCCATAGCTATATTATATCTGAGGGGATATGCAATGGATCCTTGGGTGCAAAGACTGAACTTAGGCAAAACAACAGATTTTTCTAAAGTTCTACTTATCATGCACCTATATGTGAAATAGATCTATCCGTGACGTGTGACAACAGGATGCCATGTCATCTAGACATTCCTCTGTGACACCAACACAGTTCTGTTCCTCGTCCCACGACACATACATGATAGGATTTTAAGACCCCAATCAATGAAGATTTTGGGACACCGGCTCAATAATTTATTACACAAAATGCAATTAATAATAAAGTAAACATCACGACTTCGCAACTGAAAAAAGTTCACTCACAATCAGTAACCTTCATTGAGCCTGGCAAGCCAACTCCCAACCAGACATAGAATGTGGAATACAGAATTGCAACACCGATTACAGCCATACCAACAACCACCAAGGCAGAGAAACCACCAGCACGAACAGCTATCTGAACATAAAATCAGCCAATTTAGTGAGATACATAACGCATGATAATATAGGAATACATGAGAATGAGACAAGAGGAAACCTGCAGAGCTTCTCTTGCAGACCGTCTTGCAGCACTTGAAACACGAACATTAGCACGTACAGAGACCCACATGCCAACATAGCCAGCCATACCAGAACACACAGCTCCTAGAAGAAAAGAGAAGACGGTGATAGATGCAGAAGTTAACCTGCATCAGCATTCCCAACAGCATACAATTGCTTCATATTCTTAAAGGACTTAAACGTGGAAGAATGGGCATAAGATAACATTTACATTCATTCTCACCTCCCTATGCCTGAAGCTTCTTGTTGAGGTGTTGTACTACGGAACATATATATACCAAAGATCACAAATGCTAGCAATAATGCCATCTTGGAGATAGACCCATATTGGGTCTTAAAAAACCCTTCTGCCCCATCACGTATTGCATCTGATATCTAAGACAAAAAATAGCATATGATTATGGTTCAACAAGAGTGGCGTATAAGGACAAAGAAGTACCAAAAAGAAGATCCAATTGAGCAGATATTAGTTGATCAGTAGAATAAATGTATACCTGAACCATTTCAGGAGGTCCTTCATCCTTTCCAAGTACCCACTTAGTGAGATATATAGATAATACGAAACTGACAATGCAAATTGAAAACACTAAGACAATGATCGGTGAAGTACTAGCTCCAATGTAAAAAATCGCTCCAAATCCCAAGAACAGAATCACAAAAAGAAGACGAACATTTGTTCTCATGAGGATCCGAAAAATCTGGCACAAGTGAATGAACTATAAGTACCATATAAGAAAGATATACAAAGATTAAAAGGAGTTGAAACAACTCTTACGTGATAAAACAGATGGTTGTATAGTACAAAGGTTCAATTAAAAGATACCTATGAAAACCTAACCTTGTAAAGAAATACAGATAACTCATAAGCAGCAAATAATTTAAACGAAATGGCAAATATAGGGCATGTTTGGCAAAACTAACTTGTAGTTTGATAGGTATAATAGCTAGAACTTATGTTAGTATAATGTGTTTGGCAAAGTATCTTAAAAAAAATTTAAAAAGCTAACGGAAACCATAAGGTAGCAAAAATTCTGGTAGATTTGTAATGGACTATATCCATAGCCAAACAATCCTTCATTTTTGGTACAAGAGGTTTCATAAAGAATTCTTAATCCATGTATCAGTTGGCTTTGAATCTCAAATCCAAATCCCAAACATAGTAAAACCTAATCCAAGACATTATAAAACAAACGGTTATGCTGTTCTAAAAAAAAAAATAACAGTTAAAGTAAAATGGGTTTGAAGTTATCAGTATTACCAAAGGTGTGGTAGATTTAGTGCGCATGTTGGGAAAGGTTCTCGGTCTATCTTGGTAAAGAGGCAAGCTACCAGTCTCCATGGCATCATCCATTGCTATTGAAACGGGTGCTCCAAGTTGAAACCTTGATCGATCTTCACAGGAACATTCATTCAATATCATAAAACGAAAATTAACATAATATACATATAGAGAGAGAGAGAGAGAGAGAGAGAGAATACTGCAATGTAGTACCGAATCAATTAAATATTAATATCAATATCAATCAACATATATATATATATATATATGAATTGATGGATGGATCGACGAAAGGGAAGGACTGGAGTATAATCATATACAATCACACACTGACTAATTGACTCATCATTATCATTATACTACACTACTTGATTTTGATATAAATCAGTCAATCAATCAATCTCAGAGCATAAATAAAAGTCAATACATAATAAGATAAACCTTACATTTTCCCGATCGATTAATTGATGGACAAACAAGCTAAGAAACTCACTTTTTACCTTTCCTTCTCTTCCTTTCTTTGTTTATTAACGAGTCGTCGTTCGTTGCTAGGTAGGGTAGGGCTCCGTACAAGTTTTAACTCTACAGGACAGAGGTTTTGGGGTTTTTTTTTGTAATTTTACTTTGCCAACAAGTGTATTTTAAGAAATCAACCTAATGTTTTTTTATATCCAAATCTTTTCCTATCACGAATTTTATCTATCATTTCATTAAGTTGATTAATAATCATTTTTCATATTTTTTAACCAATCCAATTAGAGTAACCCCTAATGCATCCTCTACATATTTTGAGTTTTTTTATTGCTTAGGAAGGTTAACTTGAGACATATACATCTTTATTTACAAAAGAACTTTCATTTTTATTAGACATAAAGATTAAACCCTTAACATTTGTTTATAGAGACAAGGGCTAAGCAATTTAATCCAACCCAGTTGGTTACTAAAATAATTTTAAAAGTTGTTATAAACTGATAATAAATTATGAATGATTTATAGATTTCATTTCCTGTTATACCTTGTCTTGGAGCAAACTACAAAGTTGTATATATATATCCTCATATATTGTTAATAAAAAACAATTATTTCTTCTCTATATTTTTTTCTCTTTAACACGTTATCAGCATTGTTCATCTAAAAGAAGTCTAAGTTTCAGGCTATCGAGTTTATGATTTTTGAGGTATCCCTTATGCTCTTCAATTGAAAACTTTTGTTTGTTTCGTTTGTTCTTATTTAACAACATGCACTTTGCCATGATAAACACGTATCCACCTTAATCTTCAATATAAAATAATAAATCTGATTTATGAACTTTGTAATATTTGATATTTTTTTTCATTGCATTTGAGATCTGCCATTGAATCCTCGATCGAATTATTATACATGCGTACTCAATAATCCATATGTTATATTTAAAAAACATATTTTTTTCCTTTGGATAACGATGGTCCGAATTTGCTACAAACAGTACTTGAACTTGGTTACGACCTTGTTTATCTCGACATGTAATTGAATTTAGGTGACCATCTCATCCTAAAAGAAATTATATGTTTTGTTCATGCTTCTATCATTTGTATTATATATATGTATCTTTGAATGAATTGTCTGACGGTAGCTAAACTTGATTGCGATCATATTTAGCTCGACAAGTGGTTCTATTTGAATTACTATTATTTGAAGTACAAATTAATTGATGACAATAATACAATTCGTCGGATGCTTAGCTTGTTTGGTGAAAGGACTCGACCCAAAAACAAGAGTAAATTTTTTTATCACGACTTCACCAATTCACTTTGTTTCAACTTTTGGATGACCCAAGTTTTGTTTCAACTTTAAAAGACCTTACCATTAGAAAGTAGACTCTAACAAACGAATGTTGAGTCACCTGGTAATAAATGAGATATTCTACAATGAACCAAATAACTTAGCTGATATGAATTGACAGGCCAATGAGGTATGTCAAATCAGGTCCAAATTACCAATACTTGCATATAATGTGTGTAATTAGATACAACAAACATTATATATATATATCAACAATTTTGTCTTTTTCCTTTTTTTCTTTTTTTTTTCCATTGTATACTTATAGAGTTTGGATAATGGCGTTTGAATGTAACCACTTATGATCAAATGGTTATGTGATGTAGTGATCTGCTCGGATGGCTATGTAATGTAAGAACCTTCGTTTTTCGAGTTATGTCATGTAACAGGTGACTGGTTGAACAGGTAGTCGATTACCATTTAAATTTAATGTCTAATATGGCTGTTGACTCTCCAATATATACCTACGTGGCTCACAACGTGGCTGATCAAATAAATAACTATTGGAATATCAAATCACTCCTGAAAACTTGTACCTTCAGATAATGGATGGCACTAAATTTTCTTTCTCTTGTTCTAAAATCCACCACTCCTCCATTAATGGTTGTTGCCATCTCCAATCAACTTTCTGGAAAACTTGCAAGCACACGATCAACCAACAACAACCGTCATCCCTTTATCATATTATGGTGACACTATCAGCTAGCAACCACCACTTTTTTAGCCTCCCTCACATAAACAAACCCCCACAAATTCAACACAAACAGAATGGAAGAAGCTTCTGTGATTGTTGCTACCATATTCAACACAAATAAAATGGATCTTGCCATTTAATTAATTCTTTTATCTATGATGGATCTTGCAACAATCGAGTAAGATATGTATTGTTCAATTATGAATATAATAAAAAAAAATGATGTTGATGTCTTCCGAAGGGTGAGATCGAGATATGATGACAAAGCTAAAAGGTAAAAAAAAAAAACGGGTATGATAAAACAGGATATGTATATCAAATTTTAGGTTTGTAAGAAACACATCAAATAAAACATGGTTAACTCGATATTATTATTGGTTGGATCAAGTGAATTCTGTGGTTAGAGGGATTCGTCGGAAAAATGGTGTTGGCGAAGGTGGTGCCGGAGAAGATGACCGTGGAGTTAAAAGTCGTCGGCGGCATAAAAAGAGCAATAAAGCTTATGTTAATCAAACAATTAATTAGATAACTTGATGATTGCAAATCACTAAAATTGGTAAATAAATTAGTTTTGCTGAATATTATCATCCATCTCACTTAATATATAAATGTCATTGACTCAAAGGATCTTAAAGAAAAACAGAAAAGTACAACGACACTAGAATTTTGTTGATGAGAAAAAACCCTTTATAGTAAACTTTAAGTGTCCAAAATGTTGGGTAATGCTAGATGTATGTTTGCTTGATGCGACAACAATCCGTGGCAACGCCCGGGGTCAAAAAACTAGTTAACCAATAAAATACAATGGGAATATGGGACTACATATTCATACGAACCAAACACTGGTGAATAGCTTGTTGACACGCCACTATCCACAATCCAAAATCAATGCATTAACTAGGATCAATCGACATGCCCCCTAATTCCTTATCACAACACAATGAGAAAACGTAACCAATCACACTGCTACGAAAGTGTCACGTCATTGGTGCCACAATGACGCGCCTATGTGTAACATCCCAAATATACAGTACAAATATTATATATTATTTAAGTTAATATATGATGATATACCCATACGGAGCTCTAGCTCCGTACCGGAAGCAGAAGCATAAGCACCTCCGAGCGGATAAGATTATATACCCAGAACGGAGCCCGACCTCCGTCCGGTACAATTAATCCGAAGCCCAAGGTAGCAATTACCTAGCTCCGAGAAAGTATATAAGAAAGATTGGATATAGATCTTTTCCATGATTATCCAACTAATCAAACATCAAAGCTCCGACTTACACGGACACGGTTTGATAAAAGATCAACACAAATCTCCTCAAAGAAGGAAAGAATAGATCATCAAAGGTGGAAGAGATTTACCCTAATTCCCTTAGGCTCATCTCCAAGTTATCTACCCTCTATATAAATAGAGGAGGAAGCCTTACGGCACATCATCATATACACAATACACAATACGCAATATACTAAAACCCCGCAATCATCTATCGTTTATTCAACTTTCGAATAAACCCTAAGAAAACCCCATAAACCTTAAATCGAACAAAACAGACTAGGACCATCAAACTACGCGCGTAAAGCGGTCTTCAACCCTCTGACCAGAAGGGAATCACCAACAAAACATCACCAACCCTACTCACACCTCCGGTTGAGCCATAGTGAGATTATTTGATCAAGCTCTGTTCTCAGCATATAGATAAGTAATTTTACCTGTCTATGAATGTGACTTCGTATTCTGCTTCTGCTTCGGATACGTAGCTAGAGCTCCGTATAGGGTATATCATCAAGTCCCAAGTCTGATGGGAGATTCCATCTGTAGGATGTCGCATTAGACTTATTCATAGGTCTATTCCTTAGGTCACCCGTTACGGAGGTCCCTTAGACAATGTGCTTGCATTGGACCGAAAATCCTGAGAGACGTATTGCGTACGTATTTAACGGTGAGGATTTTTGAGTAGTGGCTTCTACCGAAATACTCTCATTCCCCACATATATATATTATAACAACCAATTAAATAAAGATAAAAGAGATAATACCTCTTTCCCTCCGGCGGCTGCGATTTCAACCTTTCATCCATCGTATTCTCGATACAACCGCTTCATCAAATAAGGTACGTGACTCTGACTTGATTATTTCTCTTGTGATGCAAATTGTATTAATTCGTCATCCTGGAAACCCTAATCACGGTTGTTGACTGATAATATGTAGTTTTATAGATCCGCTTTGTCACATGTTTTGTTAGTCTTCTACTTGTAGATCCTTTGTTTCTCTACCTGTATCTTCCCTTTTTTTTTGAAATGTTTAGGGGTTGCCTGCTTTTTGTCGATCCCTCCTATTGCCGTAATGGTCCCTGTTTGGGTTGTCCCCTATTATCATGGTTTTGTTATTCCCTTATATTGTTTTGTTATAGGATGGCTTTCAGGCAAATGATTAACAGACAATCATTCTTGGCTCAGCTAGTTATGAAGGTTGCGCCCTCTGCTGCAGCTTCGGTATCAGGACCTTGGGTGGAGCTAATGATCCACATGTTGATGATCGGGCGGGTCTGAAAGCTATATGCCAAGCGGGCGAAGCCATTTCTAACGAGGCTGCCTCAGTCGGTCCTCCTGTTATCGAGTTTTCCGACTGCCCTACCAGTGGGGAACATTGTGATCAACCCGAGGATGAGCATGGCACTGTCGCTGGTCGTCTGAGGAGTTGAAAGAAGACTGCCACGAGACGGTCCAATATTTCTTCTTCCAGAAAGAAGGCGAGGAGATCTGAAGAGGCAGGTGAGAATTCTGGTTAATCTTTAGCTTTCCCAAAGAAGTTGCTTATGCTCATTGATGAGATTCTCCTTTATGTTTATATTAATCTTTCATTTCTTTTTTAGGGTATAGTCCTTTGACCCAAACTCCTGATGGGCTATCTTGTCACTATAGCCTTAGTTCTATACCCCCACCCCCACCCCCACCCCCTCGAGTGGAATTCGAAGCTAGCAAGTCTGACTTTGTCAAAGCTCTCCGAGTTGTTCAATCAATCATCTTTTTGCTCATCCATAATTGGTAATGTGTTAGACTCAAGGTTGCATGAGCTTTCTGAGGATGCAGGGCCGTCAGCCGGGCAAGTCGAGAAGCTAAAGGCAAAGAAACTATCCTTGGAGTTTAAGGTTTCTGACTTAGAGGTTAGATTGGGTAGGTTGACTGCGGAACTTGAAGCTGTTCGTGAGGGAGTTCATTCGAAGAAGGAGGAAATTGTTTTACTGAGGGAGGACTTGTCTACCAAGGATTCAATGCTTGAGAATGATCGCTCTGCCCTTGTGGAACTGAGAGGGAAGTATAGGCAGCTTGTTACTGAAGTGATCCTGCATGTTTGCAAGATGTTTCTAAATGGGCCCGAGGTTGGTGCGAGGATCTCGAATCTTTGTAATGCGAACAGGATGGATGCCGAATCAGAGCTCATCCGTGTTCTGGCTGCAGAAGGGCGCATATCTCTTCATGGTTCAGAGCTTGTGAGGGATACCGTAGGTATTCTAAACAAAGCTATGAGTGATCTGGAAGATATCCACTCTCAGTACTTGAGCGCCCTATCCGTAGATCCTGAGGCCTCCCTTTCTCAGTTGATGCAAGTTCCCAATATGTAAACTGTTTGAACATTACGTCCAATTTTTTGCTTTGTTTGCTGGATTCTCTCTTCTTCTTCCCTTCTTTTTGTTGATGTGGATTGTTTTTCCCTAAGGACTTTTATTAATTCAGCCTTTTGTTGTGGATTATCTAATGGTATGTGCCTTTTCAAGATGTTGATCAGGCTATCTACTGGCTTTTACCTTTTGTAACACACCACCATTGGCGGAAACATGAGGTGTCATGAAAAGTACAACACGACATGGAATTACATAGATACTGCTAAATGAAATAGAATATAATAAATATATTCTCAAATACATGAATTCAAAGTCATAACAGTCCTAAAATAGCTTATTACAACCAAGTCCATAAAGAAATAATCCAAGGCATGTAGCCTTAAAGTCTGAAAACAAATAAAGGAGCACTAATCTCTGAAGTCCAAGCCTAGCATAGCAGTCTTTATTCCTGATTAGCCTGAGTACCTGAAAAGTATACTAAAACGTGTCAACACAAAGGCTGGTGAGTTCGTAGGTTTTATTTCAAAAGTCTTAGTCAAAGAAATAAGTCTTTTGTCGATTCTTTTAAATCTAAACAAGTAATAGTTCAATATATAACGAGCAGAGTTACGCCATAATAAGTCCAAAAGTCTCAAGTCTCAATGTCTCAAAGTCCGGCCTTACGGTACCTGCCTTAGTCTAAAGTCTCAAGTCACCAAACACACAAAAGAACGTCAAATAAGCACGTCATATAGCATAATAACAAACACATAATCAGACACATACAATAAGACAGAAGCACGTCAAATGGCATAAGTAACTCTATATGCACAAGCTCAATATTGAACATAAACAGAAATCGACAAAACTGTTTAAAAAGAACAAGTATACTTTCCACCCCAAAACATGTTAAAAGAGGGGCTACGAAACTCACCTGAAAAGTGTTATGACAGTATAATGAAAGAGCACGACAAGCACAATCAAAGTCCATGACAATCAATACCTATCAATAATACATGACAAGTCAAAATGAACGTCTTTTGTCTTAAGTCTTAGCCTATTAGAAATGCCTTTAAGTCCATATGTCTTTATTTTACTTTTAAAATGACGTTTGTTAAAATTTAGTAGACTCGAATAAACCGAACAAGAGTCTGGATTTGACACCAATGACCTTTCCTAAGTTTAAAATACATTATTTTATCAATACAACCTAATTTGAAATCATTACATAACCCAAAATAAGTTTTACTCGAATTTAATCAAAACTATACGAAACCGGAGATTTTAACCGAAAAGCTTACGAAACCGAAACGAGTTGAGATTGAGCTCAACCTTATGGTTGAACTCGACCAACTACAACCCAAAAATGTTATTTTGAAACCATTTAATCATACGTTGATCATTTGGACCAAAACTACACTTTTTGAGAAAACTAGTCAAGTTTAAGAACCGATTAAGCGCGTATGGACACGAAAGGCTAATGAAATCGACTATATGAGTTTGGAAGTGGTCGAACTCGACCATGACAGGTTTAGTTGGACCTGGACAGAGATCAAAATGAGTTTATTCCAAGTCTTAAAGGTCCGAGAGTTAAAACAAGTCATTTCGGGTCAAACTAGGAACCTTACGAGCCGTTTAAGCGACAAAAGTCAACAGAGGGTCAACCTAGACCACCAGAGGTCGAGCTAGACCAGCCTAGATCGAGCTAGACCTGGCCGGGGTCGGATTCATACGCGATTTGAGCAAAAATGAACGATTTTGACGCGATTTTGTTAAAATAACGAGATCTAAGGCTAGCCAATTCATACCCATGAGTCTTGATTGCACAAAAGTGTCACAAATTAGTACAAAAAGGGTGAAGTTCCACCGATTTCATACATCATGTGATCGACAATTGCACAACCTTAATTTTGGATACGGAATCGACTAGTTTTAGAGTCTTTTAGCCAAGTAAAGGATATCTTCAATTTTTGTAGTTGCACAAAATCATTACATGAGTGCATAATGTATCAAATCAAAGCCTTAATCAAGGTTCAATTCGTTTCTTACACACAATTGTAACCGAAATTGCACAATCAACAATCAAAAACATGATTCGCCTAGCTTTTGATAAGAACCGAAAGAGTAAACATATATATACATATAAAAACGAATTGGAGAGATTAAGAACAGAACCTACACAAGTTTTTGATGAAGAGAATGATAATATTCACTTGTTTCTTGATCAAAGATTGAAGCCTTGATTGATTGAAAGCGTTTAGATACGAAATCGAGAGAATGATTTAAGAGAGGATTTGAAAGACAAACTCTTTTCTCTTCTTGTTTATGAAATTGTGATGAAAAAGTGTTTTTCAAAGATAACCTTAGAGAGAAATCTTATGTGTGTCAAACCTTTTTGATGGAATGAAAGAACAAACTATATATAGGCATGAATATGGTTGAATTCAACCATGGTCGAACTCAACCAGGTCTAACTCGACCAAGTCGAACTCGAACCATATCTGTAAACTAGACTCTTTTACGAAATTGTGACCGCTTGAATCGTCAAAAACGGAGTTACGGTTAAAAAGTTATGACCAAAACAAAATCAGCACGTTTTTCAGTTACCGACTTGTTTAATTAATTACATATACCATTTTTTGTAGAAATGACACATTTTAAGGCATGGTAAATGATATCCATTGATCCCCTTAATATTTTAAAAGTTTATTTTAGCTTTATTTGGCATTTCTATTAGGCAACTAGTCTTCCTTAAACCTTTTTTCCAAGTCTTTAAAAGTCGAGAACACCAATACCCAATAAACATGTCTTGTCTTATTCATACTCTAACTCATACAACCACACGTCTAATGACTTAAATTGACAATCATTGACCACATACGAACAGAAAATTATAGTCCGACGAAGCGTTCAGGTGACGGTTGTTACACCTTTTCAAGACTTATTCCTTAAGGCTTAATCTGAACTTGCGTTGTTGATATTTGGTCGCTAAGAATTTGTCTGCGAATTGAACTGAGCTTCTACAATTTGAGTTTGGAGCTCATATATTGTCTTATGACAGTTGCCAAGTAACTTAATTGTTTTATGGCAGTCGTCTTATAACGTAATTGCTTTATGGAAGCGTTATTGGGCATCTCCTGAACTTCTCATAAAGTCTTCATATACATGTATATTTTGCGCATCGTACTCTGATCGATCTTTTTGAAAGCAAATTTATTATCGAAAAAATAAAAGGCAGAAGGCCTCTACATAGTAAGGTCCATACTGCTCTGGCTTTCGCTGGCTTTTTTCCAGTGTTTCGGAATTTTCCTTAACCTGCTTACGGAGGCCTGGTGTCTGGGTTTGTCTGTAGGCACCCCTTTATTCGGTGCTTCTCCGCTACGCAGGAAGGTCAACCTAGCCATTATATTAGGTTTTTATTTGTGACCCTTTTTAGGGGGTTCTTGTTTATTCATTTTTGGGGTCTGCACCTTCACGGTGACCTCCCTCGGGTTCTACATCTTTGCTGTTTATGCTTCTTTCCAGATGTCTTAGTTTACCAGCGGTTATTGCATCCTTGATGGCCCTTTGGAGGTTCTGGCATGAGTCCGTGTTGTGCCCGTAGTCTTTGTGGAAGTCGCAGTATTTGTTCTGATCTTTCTTCTTGGTTACTAACCTGGGTAGGGGCGGGAATGTTTGTGCCACCTTTTCTGTTGCAAGCATTTGCTTTGGTGACTTTGTCAGCCTCAATAGTATTATCCTTTTCCCATCCCCTTCGATGCCCGCTTTCTTAATGGTGCCTTCGTTTTCATCGATCTAGGCGTAAGCCTTGATTACAAGCTCGTCGTATGTTTCGAGTAGGTTCGTCGTTAGGTATTCGACTAATTCCAGTGTTCGGAGGCCATGGATAAGTCCCGATATCTTCTGACTTTCAGGCAACTCACTTATCTTCTGGGTTTCAGACGTGTATCTGGCTATGAACTGTTTGAGTGCCTTTTCCTTTTGGCGCTTTATATCATGCGCTGCTATATGCGTCTTTTTACGTTTCTTCGGTGTGCCAAATTTTAATACGAACCTCGCTTTGAGGTCTTCGAAGTCACTTGTGAATTCTCCCTTTAAGTTGTCGATCCATTCTTTTGTTTTTTCTTTTAGGGAATAGGAGAAGATTCGACAAACCATTTTCGAGTCCCACTTCCGAACCGCTGCAATCTTGATGAAATTATTCAAGAAGTCGGTTGGGTCCCCTTCGCCATTGTAATATGTGCTTTACTTTTGTTCCTTTTCCGTGTTCACTGGACAGCTTGGTGTGTTTTCATTAGGCAAATTGCCCGTATTCACTTGGTGTGACGAAGGTATGGGTTCGGATGAGAGAGGTTTTTCCCTTTTAATATTCTTTGATTCCGCGTCTGGTTTAGGTTTGCACTCTTCTCGAGTTTGGCTACTGCTTTGGTGGTTTGTTTGTTCTTCAGTTGTTTTCGTTGGGTACAATTCCTATGAGCTGACCTCATTGCAGCTTACTTGCATGGTCTGGGGATGTTGTCCCACGAAGGGATCCCACGCTGCTTTGTTCTGTGTTTCCTCTCCGTAAGGGGCGACAAATTCCAGTTCGTACACTTGACTTGTTTCTATTGGTCCTCGAATGCACTGCTTGTGTTTTAATTAACTAACTTGTAATGTAATTACTAAATAACAAGAATAAAGATGAGCTGTAAAGAACTTTGTTTAGTTATATGAAACTCAAACTAAACGATGAAAACATGGGTGGTTGTTTTACAACAACAATGAACTATAAACAGAAAATTTATGTTAAGTTTTTGAACACACAAAAACTTAACAAACTACTTAGAGAAAGTAAAGTAAAACTGTGGAACACACCCACTACTGTGGTGGCTTGGTCAAGTGATTCCTTTTATGGGCAGATAAGGAATCACATGACTATCCTAGTAGATGTTGACACATGAGGGTTGTCAACTATCTATTGGTGGATCATTCAGATCTACAGAAGCCTCTTTCCTTCATCTTGTTTGTTTCCAAAAATGGTATGTAAGAGAAACTTCACTGCAACAAAGTAGTACAAGGTCACATGTCTTCATCTTGATCTTTCAACACGTGTCCTTGGGACCATTCTTCTAATCTTCAAATTCCCGCTCATATTTGACTAACAAATACTGGACGATGAGTCATTGAACATATCCTTTAGACTCTTGAAGATCGATTATGCTTGCAGATGTATGAGCTCGCTGACAGCTCGCTGAATGAGCCACTCGCTGAGTCCCTCAGCGAATCCCTGATCCAACAATCTCCCCTTATTCGCTGAGGAGACTTAGCTGAATAGAAGGCTTGCACTAACAAACATTTGACAAGGGATTTTTGATACAATGCTGATTTTATATATGAGAAACAAGTTACAAGTACAGCAAAGTAAACAAGTTACAAGTATAAAACTACTCCCACACAGATTCTTGTTTTGCTTCTATGAACGCCTTGTCTTTTTGTCTCTCGGACTTCATCAGCTCTTCATCAATCAGCTGAATGAATCTTGGATTGTTTGAAGTCCTTGAGCAATATTTCCTTAATTTTACAAGAAATCCATAGGGAGCAGCAGAGAGTTCACTGGTCCTAAAGAAGAGCTCATGACCATGAACATTTGTGAAGCAAAATCCTCCCAAATCTTCACTGTACAACCCTTCCACAAAAAGAAGTCTTGAAGGCATGCGAAGGTTGAGTGAAGATTCCTCCCCAATGTCAGATTTTGACAAAGTTCTAAGCATGGTGGGGAGTGAGGATGTAACCTGCCCAGAAGCTGTCCTCTTGACACCGCTTCTGGGTTGCTGAGAGGGAGGAGAGTATGGATGTCTGGCAGCACTGAGCAAGGAGTCTTCAACTTTGTATTTCTTTTCCATCCTCCTTGTCTGCTTGATTTGATCACCAGCCATCTTTATGAGTGGATCAAAGACCGGTGTTTTGTTGTCTTTGATGAGCTTATAGATCTCGATCCACTCAGTGGGCCCAAGGGTGTCAGATTTGACATTTTTAAGAGTGAATACCCTGGGCACACCTTTCCTCTGAACTTGAAGATTCATTCCTTGCTGAGTAAGAGTGGGCTTGACCCATATGATTTCTTCTTTTCTTTGCCTTACCTCTCTTGAAGTAAGATAGGCTTGGCGTGCTTCTTCAAGCTTCTTCTCCTTACTCGCAAAGAATTCAAGCTCTTTCCTCTTGAGAGCTTCCAAACCACCAGACTGCTCAGCTAACCTTTTGGTTTCGTCGTCAGCATCTTCAAGTTCTTCATTTACAATCAGCTCACTTATCAGTTTCTGAGATAGTTCTTCTTGAATTCTCTTTTTCTTCAGCTCTTCTTGAATGACTATCTCATTGGGAGTGAGTTCAGCAGATGTTTCAGAAGAAGACTTGGGAAGAGCTCCAGACATGAGCTTATCTTTTTGTGCAGTTGCTGAGATGGGAACCTTAGGTGGTTTGCCTTGAGTTACTGCTGCTGCTTTTCCCTTTTCAGCATACTTTTTTACAAGGGCAACATGAAACTCATCTGTTGGTTTGAAAGCTGACACATTTATTGGCCTCGCTGTCGCAACTTCAGCGGGCTTTGCACTCCCTTGTATTTTTGTCACAAGCCTCCCTGTTGGGGACTCCCTATTTCTGGCATCCCCTTGTCTCGACAAGGTCACCTAACGATAGGTCAACATTGACTAACAGTTAAAGTCAACGAAATGAATACAAAATTCGTGATGTTACACAACGACATGCCTCTTCATATACCCAACTCCAATTCCAGAAGAAACTCATACTGGGAAAACCCTTGTCTCCATTCTAGGGAGCATTTTGCTCACACCAAGATTTGAACCCAAGATTTTACAGTCTCAGTCCCCAGCATATACTAATCCATCTATTGATGATACACAGGCTTCTTAAATTTATTTTGGATAAATATTTAATATTCTTAAATGATCAATTATATACAGTGATAAATTTATTCAATGTTTATGTTACGCCCGGTTTTTTTTATATATATATAAAGAAAACTTCATTTAACTTTCTATAGATAAATATGTATACAGTAAATACATATTTATTCGACAATGGCGAATACTAATTTATATCAAATGACACAATGGAAAAATTAGAGATTTCGGCATGACCTCGCCGTAATATCAACAATCCATACCTGCTACTTTTTAATCCAAACAACCTGTTTATAAAGAATCAAATTACTTGACATGACTCACCTTAACGACCACATTACTAATTTAAAGTAATCGACACATTAAATTCGTAAAATATGGGCTAGTAATGTAACAAGCATAATATACTCAGCTGTAATTTAAAGATAACACTTGTGTAAACCTTCTACAAGTGCTCATCCACGACTATGGCTTCTCAGGGCTCATCCTTTAAGGTTGCCCATCACTAAACGCTAAATCCATAAGCACCTACAGCATTATAATTAGCATAAGCACATCGCTTAGTGAATATATAGAAAGTAAACATATTAACCTTCTGCATTATATAAATTGTGTGTGTATATATATTAACCTTTTGCATCATATAAACTGCGTATATATATATATATATATTAACCTTTTACATTATATAAACTGTGTGTATATCGTACTGCGTGAGATAAACTGCATGATAGTCTGCAACTATAATCTGCCAACTATTCAGTTATATAGATCAGACTACACGTATATAGCCAACCTCCATATAATCAAATCTGACTATGCCTGCTAAAATAGATTCATTGTAACAAACTATAAGAAAGTAAATAATACAGCTATTTGCATCAAAGGATTAACTGCTTCTACACGTCAATCCGTATACATCCAAAAAATCTGCACATTAGCCATATGTATCCAAATTAACAACACACAATCACATGACTATCACATAACAATTAAAGCATGTGTCATTACATAACATACACACTTACAGAACACAACATCTACATAAACATAACAACATGACCAACACAATTCTACGATCACATAACAATTAAAGCACGTGTGGTTGAATAACATACTGTAACACCCATCGTTTAAAAATAAGGATTTCCAAAAACTTTTGCCTAACGGCGTTAAAAGAAGCGGAATTAACTTAAAAGTCCAAACCAGTAAAATCTGTTTGGTTTATTCATTAAATGGTGTTACTAGCCATATCATCAAAATAAGTCTAAATGGAAATCCATCGGTTGCCCAACATTAAACAACCGAGTACATTATCAATACAAGTCATTAATATTTAAACATAAAGCAAATGTCTAAAGCGAGCAACCACTATGGGTAATCTATAGCTAGCTTCAAGATCATCTACCCATGCCTCACATCTTCACACATCTACCTGCTCACTATTGTTGGACCTGAGGGCACAACACATTTTTAAAGAGCAAGTGTTAGCTAACGAATTAGCTAAGTAAGATAACACATGGTTTATAAAACGTTTGTCCATTTAAAACATTATATAAAAGTCATATTAAGTCGTTAAGGCACATATCATCAACATATCATCTCACATACATATCATAGCATCAACATCTTTCATATTAGGATGGGTCATCCTAAATGTGCCTAGTCACGCATATCACATATCACATTTGAACATCTTTATAATTGTGACAAAAGTCACGCATCTTATATAACATATGCATCTCGTTAAGTGTGACATAAGTCACACCCGACTAGATGAACCACCATTCAGTAGTACATCAATGTCGTTAAGGAATGACAAGCCAATCCAGGAGTAATCCGTATGTTCAATGACAATTGGGTTGGTAAGACCTCCCGTATTACTCTTCACGTTGTACCATGTTGCAAGGAGCCACCCAAGCAACCACATCAACGCACTTAACCGGGCTAGGGCAAGTACGGGTTAAGCTTAACACTTTCACATCAAATTTACGAGCTCGATTTCACATCACATATGGTTTAGGTGTTTACACAACCTAAACAATCATCACATATACATCTTTTTACGTTTGGGCCCTTAAACGTGCACGTGTCATGGCAACTTAATAAGTCTAGTGAACTAGATGAACAAGCCATGTAATCATGCACATTTCACATATCATCATCATACATCACATTTCATAGCGTTTCATTTCATATCATCACATCGCATACATTGTTACATCACGTACATCGTCATATATCATTGCATATCGTATATCATTACAACATTGCATAACATCTTTTGTTGAACCCTCAGTATGTCAAAGTAGTGTATCTTACCTCGTAGAAGCACACAACAAATGATAACGTAAGTTACCAATCTTTGCAAGTATTCCCGACTACCTATAATCATTAAACGACATAATGAGCTAATAAATACTCACTCACTTATGGTCATGACTCACGTCTAAATACCTATAAACATGACTCATGACAATGCTTGATGCATCAGACATTCGATTAATACTTTAAAGCTTACATAACTCGACGAAACTCGGGATACACTCACTAAATTAACCTTTCTGGAAACTTGACATTACAATCATCTTTCAAAAACATTTCCATTAGAAAGTAGACTCTCTCACGATTCCGTAGATATCTTATTTGTCAAAAACGGAGTTACGGTTCAAAAGTTATGGCCATTTGAAAATTCTGTCGCTATTGCGTCGCAACTACCAAGTTGCGTCGCAACTAAAGGTCACTGTTTTCTAGTTGCGCCGCAGCTTAGTAGCTGCGCCGCAGCTAGTCCCGGTTCTGCACAAAACTCATTGTTTAACCTCCAAAACTTAACCAAACACACCCCAAACGACCCCAAACCTTATGAACGACTTTTGTACCTCAAAATTCACCATTTTAAGACGATAATGATGCAATGAAATCATTGATTAATCCTTACTTGATTTGCATCACATAATTAAACGTTTTAGGTCAACGAATCAACGTTTAAGACATCAATTGATCATCTAATGACCTAAATCAGTTATGGATCTAATTATATGATTGAAATAACATAAAATCAATGTTATTATACCTGAGATACCTGGAGATTATAAAGAGAATTCAAAAACTTGATCAAAATACTCTCGAATCAACCAAACGAAGATGAAATCGAACAAGGAATTGATTATGGCAATGGGGAATGGTTAGGGCTCAAAGAGAAAAGGATATTAGAAGCTAAAGACCTGCTCTTTAACCCTAATCCCGTTTTTGACTTTCACCCTATGTCAAAACTCGTCCCTAAGCTTCCAAACGTCACATTATTAGCCCTAAACACCTATATGAACTATATACAACTCAATAAACACTTTGAACACCTCTAAAGGCATATAACTACATCTTGAACACATTACTATGTCAATCAATAAGACATTCAAGTCTCACACGTATAACACATTAACTACATATAAGCTCTAAGTTTAACATGGACGTAACGGACACGTTACGTTGACTTAACGACTCAACTCAACCGTTAAATAAAAAGTTTGGGATGTTACAATTACCTCCCCCTTAAGAGGATTATGTCCTCAGAATCATTTCGCCACTCATAAATAAATGACTTATGCGCATCCCTCACTTTATCATATCATTTCAGGATTTCCTTGAGTTGTACTTTAACTTAGCATAGCCAAACTCATTTAGTGTCTCACATAGTCTTTTTTACTTTCATTTTACATTTCGACCGTTTCATCATCTCTTTGGCTCAATCTTTAAATCAAACCAAGTAACCACCGGATTTCTTTAACCTTCATAAATAGTACACACATTACATTCGACTGGAGAGGAGGGGAACAGTTTGGAGAGGCCAACAACTGATATTTTTGTTTATGATTAGGGATAAAGGAACCCGAATCAGCTGGACCAACCTTTCTAAAGCTTACACTTAAGCCCCTCAACTTTACATCTTCACATCTAAGGCTTAAACGACTTAACGGGAATACTTACTAACACTTCAATCACATTTAATCATCTTAAACACAATAACATATGAATCATTAAGGCTTTAAAACCTTACACATAATGCACATTAATCACACATAAACATTAAATCTCTTAGAGAC
Source organism: Erigeron canadensis (assembly GCF_010389155.1). NCBI lineage: Eukaryota > Viridiplantae > Streptophyta > Magnoliopsida > Asterales > Asteraceae > Erigeron > Erigeron canadensis. The sequence continues at coordinate 39,271,423 of NC_057767.1, forward strand.
TTAACGGACACGTTGTGTTGACTTAACGACTCAAGTCAACCGTTAATTAAAAGTTCGGGATGTTACACTTTTTCTTACCCGATACTTCGCATGTCGATTATTTTCATTTCCTTATTATTATTTCATCATTATCTTATAAAATCATAGCTTTTCTTAAACTTTGTATGTCACATAACATGAAAAAAAAATAATCTCCAAATCTTATGAAAATTTAATATATGTTTCATAGATGAGTGCAGATACTAAGAAATTAATATGGACCCAAACAATCATCTTTTCTCGACCTAGGATATTTTTATATAACTATTAATTAGACTAGAAAACTAAGAAATTGTACCTTAAAAATATGATAATCAAAGCCTATAATCGATTAGGAATGATTTGACATATTTGGTTTGACCCGAAACCAGCTATTCTTCTTCTTCTTCTTTTTCTTTCCTTCCGGATGACTTCCTTCACGTTCACTTATGCCGACTTAACTTTCTTTTCATTCTTTGTGAAATGATCATGATGATCATTTATATGTTATTTTATACATGGATTTAATTTCCATGTTTCACATAAGCCCTCCTTTTTTTTTGTCTTTCTTGCATTTTTAATCCTTTTTGTAAACGTCGCTTAAAACATTAGTCTCGACATTTGATTTATGCGGCTTTTTAAATAACTTGGCATTTATTCATTTGATATATATTACTTTTAATAATATAACTGTACTGCGAAATTTGGGGTGTTACAGTTTATTTATATCTTTGTGTTACACCTTCAATTACGATTCTGTTGCTATCTTAATTTTCTTTTAAGGCACAAATATACTTTTGTAGGAACACTTAAAAATTATCTAAATTCCTTCAGATTTTCGATAACAGATTTAAGAAAATGGAATTGTTATTTTAGAGTTTGAAATATTATAAGATAATAATATTTCAACTTTATAAGACTATCAACTTTTTATGTTTGTATTTGTAACTCAACCGAAATACCCCACTTGTTTTGACTTTCATTATGGTATGGGCGTACTCAGACTATCTTGCCCTGAGCATCAAATACTTTAGGACTGACTCTGTTAATATAGTCTTTATATAGTATCTTAAATAAATAACAAAATTTTGGGTGTAACACTATGGTATCCCATAGGTGGATAATAACCCGCATAGCTGAGTATAAACGATAACGATATAAACAAATAGGCAATGTTTAGAAGCAATCACAAATAATCAATGAGAGCATGCCAAACAAGCAATCCAGCTAAATTTCAAAGAAAAATAGTTTATCACATCACAACTTATACATAAAGTTTTGAGGCCTAGAAACACATGACAAACTTAATTAATGGTAGAGCAACGTTAAATGAACTTACGGAATTTAAATCACAATTTGATATTTGTTTGATCAAATAATCGAACTATGGCTCAACCGGAGGTGTGAGTAGGGTTGTTGGTGTTTATCAGCGATTCCCTTACGGTCAGAGGGTCCGAGATACCGCTTTACACCGGATGTTTTTTTTGTGTCTAAGTCGATTCATTCGACTTAGGGTTTAAGGGTTTTGTTTAGGGTTTATTCGGAGGTCGAATAAACTTGGTATGTGGATTTATGATTATTGCGTATTACGTATTATTTATATAGAGGGTAAATAACTTGGAGAGGGGGGTAAGAGAATTAGGGTAAATCTCTTTTTCCTTTGTGAATATCTTGTTTCCTTCTTAAGGAGATTTGTGGTAATCTTGTTACTTAATTATGTTCGATTATATCGGAGCTTAGGTATGTTTAATAGGATAATTATGGGAAAGATCTTTATCCGATCTTTATCATATATCTCCTCGGAGCTCGGTATCTGTTACCTTTAGGGCTCCGGGGTGATCATGTTTAGACGGAGGTTAAGCTCCGCTATGGGTTTACCTGTACGAAGATGACTTTGTTACCTAAAAATAGAACCCGTACCTTAACAACAATCTTAAGACTCTAAAGTTGAATGATCCACCAATTCCTCAAACAAAATCTAAATTAGGCAATATATATAATTAACGGGAGATGATATTTTCTTAGAAACTTTCGATACATACAATGAAATTTATTGTGAATAAACTATTATGCCTTTAAACTATATTGCCCAGGATATCTTTACCCTTTCATGTTTGACCTTTCAAAGTCCAAATCGCCACTTTTATATGTTCGGACTGAGATTGCAAATGGTGTAACGTTTCGTTCTTTTTTATTTTATTTTATTTTAGTAGGGGTGTGTACTGTGTAGGACCATCTATATTATAACTAAAATAGTAGGTTAAGGGTACACTTGACATCCCAATTTTTTTTTTTTAGGCTGAAAACTCCCTTCTAATTACTTTAAAACTCTCTCTATTTTTTAAAGATTTTTTTTATGTACTTATTTTTTAAATAATTATATTTAAAACTATATCATATATATCTTTTTCAATCAAACAAATCTTTTTATATGTTAAATATATATTTAATTTTCTTAAAACTCTCCCAATAAATTATTTTATATACAATCTAAATTTATATTAATCATTCTCATTATAACTATTCATCTCATTCCTATCTTTAATAAACAAATCAAGTTAGGTATGTTTCTAAAAAAAAATCACTTTTTTTTATATCACTTTATTGTTTAGTTAATTTAAGAAAATAAAGGAGAAGAGAGGGAAGAGAAGTTTTTCTTCCTAATCACCTCAAAAATGAATAGAAAAACTTTTGATACAAAAAACAACTAAACTTCCCCCTCTAATCCTTTCAACTCCTTCCCTTTCCACACTTAAAAAAAAAGCCTGTGTTCTCGAGTTTATATGTAAAGGAAGGGGAAAGAAGAAAAAAGCGATGAATGGAAAAGAAAGAGTGGATCTTCCTTCCTTCCAAATCATCCCAAAAGTGGGAAGAAAATATCTTACACAAAATCTATATAATTCTTCTTCCAAATCTTTTCACTTCTTCTTTTAAATAAAACTCAAGAACCCAAATATTTTTAAAATCCTTTACAATCTTTTCCTTTTCCTTTAAAACAAAACTCAAGAACATATAAGAATGCATTTTATAAATTTCTCTTCCTTTCTATCCTTAAAAAAACTAAACAATACAATGTTAATGAATTAGAAAGAGTTTTAAGCCCTTACCTTATAAAAAATTTCACTATCACACTTAAATCAACTTATACCACCACCACCAATAATACCATCACTACTAAACCGCTTTCCCACCACAACCGCCGCATGTACATACTTGGAAAAATAACACTTCGGACGGGGAAAAAAAAAGCGATCTTTCATCATAAATAAAAGTCCCACGTGATGAATGGAAAGAAAAGCTTGTGCAGGATACTAGTCAATCCTTGAACCCTAGAAAAATCAAACCCCCCAAAAAAAAAACATTACTACTTTCGACTACAAGTAATATAGGATTGTACATATATTTACTTGATCGATCGAACTTAGTAAGAGAGAGAGAGATGGTGAAGGTACGGATGAACACGGCAGACGTGGCGGCGGAGGTTAAATGTTTACGACGTTTAATCGGGATGCGTTGTTCTAATGTTTACGACCTTTCTCCCAAGGTATTTAGTAATTTAATAATTATAATGAATGAATGAATGAATGAATGAATGATGAATTGTATAATGAATGGAATGATGATGAGCGAGTGCAGACATACGTATTGAAATTGATGAATAGCAGCGGTGTTACTGAATCTGGGGAGAGCGAAAAGGTGATGCTGCTTATGGAGAGTGGTGTTCGTCTTCACACCACCCAATACGTCCGGGACAAGAGTAACACTCCTTCCGGTTTCACTCTCAAGTTACGTAAACACATCCGTACTCGTCGCCTTGAGGATGTTCGCCAGCTTGGTTACGATCGGGTGTGTGGGTCTTCCCTTCACTTGCTGTTGTTTTTTTTTTATTACTTTATTATTATTGCCTGGAGTATATTATATTATATAACTATTCATTCAAACTTTGCAGATTGTTCTCTTCCAATTTGGTGTGGGTGCCAATGCTTACTACCTTATCTTGGAGTTATACGCCCAAGGCAACATACTCTTAACCGATTCCGATTTCATGGTTTTGACCCTTCTTCGCTCCCACAGGTACCCCTCCCTTTCTTCTCTTGATTTTCCCAACGATACTCTTTTTAACTATTTTACATTTATTATATATATATTTAGGGATGATGATAAAGGAATCGCAATTATGGCCCGCCATCATTACCCGGTTGATATCTGCAGAACCTTTCAAAGAGTCGATACTGCAAAGTTACACCAAGCCCTTACATCCTTCAAGCAAGCTGCTGCTGCTGCTGACCCACCACCACATGTCACCAAGAAAACTTCTAGTAAGAACAAGGATAAGGATAATGCCAAGCAACCTACCTTGAAGCTTGTTCTCGGGGATGCTTTGGGCTATGGACCAGCACTATCAGAACATATTATATTAGATGCCGCCCTAACTCCAAACCTCAAACTGTCTGCTGACTTGAAGTTTGAGGATGCTAGCATTCAAGCACTTTCCGAGGCCGTTAAGAGGTTTGAGGACTGGCTGGAGGATGTTATTTCAGGCTTTATAATCCCCCAAGGATACATCTTAATGCAACAGCAGAAGAAACTCGATGAATCCCCCGATAAGGTTTTCTCCATTGATCTTAGCAATTTCTCTAAAGGCTTTTTGTGCTTTTAGTTGACAACTAAGGCACTCTTTTCTTTCTTCTGATAATAATACCACCTTACTTATACATTGTTACTTGCTAGTCTTTATATGTTCTGTTTACTTTTTGCAGAATTATGACGAGTTCTGCCCGTTATTGCTAAATCAGTTCAGCTCGAGGGTGTCTGTAAAATTTGAGACGTTTGATGATGCCTTGGATGAATTTTATAGTAAAATTGAGACCCAGCGATCTCAACAGCAACAACAAGCAAAAGAGAGTTCTGCAATGCAGAAGCTTTCGAAGATTCGCAACGATCAGGTCTCGCATCAAATACATAGACTCTGTTATCATTCTCTGTTTCTTGCCTTCCCGTTCGTATGTGAATGTAGCTTGTGAGTTGCATCAAAAATTTAACTTTATACATACTAGCATGGAATTTGTTGTACATAAGGTTCATGTTCCGGTCGTCATCAGTTACAAAAACTATAGGGGTATGATGCTACTTAAACCTACTAAATGTATACAATTTCATAGTGTGTTAAGCATGACCCTAACAACCAGGGCTGCACCAGTAATATGTGAAATGAATCATAGTTGTCAAAAGCGAAGGCGACCTCAAAGCGCAAAGACCCCATATAGGGAGAAGGCGAGAGGCGCAAAAAAAGCGCACGCCCGGAAAAAAAAAGCGCACTAAGTAAATAAATATAAAATATTTATATATAGTGAAAAATAATAGTAAAAAAAATCAGATGTCAGTTATAATGCCAAATATCATTCAAAAAAAAAATATAAACTTTTCAACCAAAAACTTCAGATTATTATAAACATATATAAAAAATATCATAATTTTTCTTTCCCCCGTTTTATATTTTCACTCTCTTTCATCTTCTTAAACAGACTATGGTCACACATTTTGGCCGGAAAACATTAGATCTAGCCACTATTTGCCCGGATCTTGAATGATTTGGTCGAATCTTGACCCATTTGACCTTTTTGACCGCCGTTGACAACCACAGTTGACCGTCGTTGGCCGCCTTTTTCATGGTCGACTTGGGCCTAGGGTTTCAGGCGCTTGAGGTGCGCCTCGCCCGCCTTTTGCGCCTAGGCGCAAGAGGCGCTCGCCTTTGACAACACTGAAATGAATGCAGGGTATGTGGTATATAGTATACGGTTTTTGGATCCCTAGTGAATAGACTGAATCCTCAAAATGAATGATCAAAAACTATCTTAAGTGTTCTTCAGCTTATTCAAAGTTTATATTACAGGAAAACCGTGTGCAAGTACTAAAGAAAGAAGTAGATCGATCTGTTACTATGGCAGAACTTATAGAATATAATCTAGAAGATGTCGATGCTGCTATTTTGGCTGTTCGAGTAGCTCTTGCAAATGGTATGAGCTGGGATGATTTGGCTCGCATGGTGAAAGAAGAAAAGAAATCTGGAAATCCTGTTGCAGGTCTTATTGACAAATTACATCTTGAAAGAAATTCCATGAGTCTGCTATTGAGTAACAATCTTGATGAAATGGACGATGAGGAGATAACTCAGCCTGTCGAAAAGGTATTATGTAGACTTGTTATTACCCACAGTATTTATATATGATTAGCGCATGCATCGACCTTCTAGGATTGAGAACTCTAAAAAGAATGACCAAAGGTAATCTTTTTGACTTCTTAATGCCTTAAAATATGTTTGGAGGTACATGATGCTGATCTCCTAAACTCTGTTACTTAATAGCTCTTGTATTCAGTTTTTTCCACTCCGATAAGGCGATACCTACTGATATTAGTGATAGTCCTCTGGATTAGAAGCTTAAATTGTGAATGTATGTTTTCATTTTTTTAGGTGGAAGTTGATATAGCCCTTTCTGCGCATGCTAATGCTCGACGATGGTATGAGCAAAAGAAGAAACAAGAGAGCAAACAAGAAAAGACGCTTACAGCTCATGCGAAGGCCTTCAAGGCTGCTGAAAAGAAGACACGTCAGCAACTCTCTCAGGTGATCTTACGTCTTACTTTTTAGTTTAAGTTTGTAGTTTGTACTTATACTTACTACATTAACTATGTCTCCTTATTTAGTTATGGCAATATTGTTTAGTTAATTTTTGGTTGGATTATATCTTTCACTTTTCCATGTTGGATTCTTGGAAAAACTAACCATGCTTGATGTCAACTCATCAGGAAAAATCGGTTGCTGCCATTTCACATATACGAAAAGTTCATTGGTTTGAAAAGTTCAATTGGTTTATCAGCAGTGAGAATTATTTAGTTATCAGTGGACGTGATGCTCAACAAAATGAGATGATAGTCAAGCGTTACATGTCAAAAGGAGATATGTGAGTGCATATTGTTGATTATTACTTTTAACTGGGTGCTGCTCAGTTCTTTCTCGCTTGTCCTTATTGGTGATTACAAAATTTTGAAAACTTTTTTTTATCAATGTAAATAACTGTAACCACTGCCAATCTTTTGTTTTGCTGCTTAATCGTTATATTCCCATTGCTCCCGCTTCACCTAACCCTTATTCCACCAGACACTCCTTTCCATTTTTCCTTGGTGTTCTATTTCCTCAGTGAATATGTCATAAGTAGTAGTCATAGCATATATCAATGTGAATACAAGATGGTAATTGTAGCCGCGGGGCTTTTCAATTTCCCAATGCAATAGGGAAAGAATAAAAGATACCTGAATGGCATCCATTGTATAGTTCAAATAGATTTTGGTTCTCATACAGACCACTCATCGACTCTGATGTATATGTATATGCTATTACTGATATTAATAACTTGATGCTGATCAGATATGTCCACGCTGAATTACATGGAGCTTCAAGTACAGTGATTAAGAATCACAAGCCTGATAACCCTGTACCCCCTCTTACATTGAATCAAGCAGGATCTTTCACCGTAAGTCACTAATAAACTATCGATTTCTGTGTTTGTTCATGACGTGGGAATGATCTTAAGTTAGATGATTATGTTGTGATGTAGGTCTGCCACAGCCAAGCATGGAACTCAAAGATTGTTACTAGTGCGTGGTGGGTATACCCTCACCAGGTGAGTAAAACAGCCCCGACTGGGGAATATCTTACGGTTGGTAGTTTTATGATCAGAGGGAAAAAAAATTTTCTTCCTCCTCATCCTTTGATTATGGGATTTGGCATATTATTCCGTTTGGATGAGACTTCCTTGGGTTCACATCTCAATGAAAGGAGAGTTAGGGGTGAAGATGAAGAAGGATACAATCAAGAAGATACTGAGCCCTTTAAAGAACTCTCTGACTTTGGTTCCGAGAACGAAGCACCAGATGGTGAATTTCCAGTAAACACATTGGATTTATCTGCAGCTAACCAAGAATTGGCAAACTTATCTACTGAAGTTAGCTCCTCTGATATCAATACCATTAATTCAAGAGGAGTTTCTATCGAAGAGGAGGCTATACAGAGGGTCAATGTTACAACTGTGTCTACTGAACTTGAGACATCTGCTACAACTGTGTCTACTGAACTTGAGGATCTCCTTGATAGAGCTCTTGAGCTTGGGTCAACTGCTAGGAAATATGGGCTTAATGCGTCACAAGCAACAGATCCAGATAACATAATTAGTAATGAGGTGAAGAAAGAAATGGTGAGGGAAAAACCTTACATTTCCAAAGCTGAAAGAAGAAATCTCAAGAAAGGCCAAACACACAGTGAAGGTAGAGATGCTGGTGGTCATGAGAAAGACGATGCAGAGAAGAAGAATAAAGTGGAACACCATCCACAAAAAGATGTTCAGAGTTTAAGGGTGGATGGTGGTGGCAAAGTTAGACGTGGCCAGAAGGGCAAGCTTAAGAAAATGAAAGAGAAGTATGCAGATCAAGACGAGGAAGAAAGGAAAATCCGAATGTCATTACTTGCTGTGAGTATACTAGATTTTATTATTTCATAGAGTAATAGTTACCATAGTGGTAATAGTCACCATCTAGCTTCAATACATGCTTATCATTCCCCTTCTTTCAATTGCATTCTCGTGTGAGCTTTGCTTACTATCAAACTACTTTCAGAGTTCTGGAAGAGCTAAAGTTAATGAACAAGAGGTGCAGACTGAAGCAGTAACTACAAGCAAAGTGTTGAAACATCTAGGGGGTACATACCGCGTATATCTAAAATTAGAACAATGCATATCCATCTAGTCTTATTAAGAAATCTGGAATCATGCTTTATGATTAATAGGGTTATTTGCCTGTGCGCTTCCATTTTATAATGCAGGCAATGAAGAGGTTCTAAAACGATGTTACAAATGTAAAAAGTTAGGACACCTGGCTAAAGATTGTCAAGAACAGCTGGACGGAGTGGTGCAGGGTCGTGAAAATAGCAAGCATGAAGACAATGATACACTCGATGAAGCTGAGAGGATAGCATTGGAAGAAGATGATATAAAGGAGATTGGTGAAGACGAGAAAGAAAAATTAACAGATGTGGATTATCTCACAGGGAGTCCTCTACCAAATGACATTCTTTTGTATGCTGTGCCTGTCTGTGCTCCTTACGCTGCTCTACAATCCTACAAATATCGTGTCAAGATAATCCCTGGAACAGCAAAAAAAGGAAAAGGTACTCTTGACCTCGTCTAAGTTTCTGTAAACAAGTGTCAAATTTTAATTTAGTTCTGCGTGAGAATCACACATGGGATATATAAAATGAAAAACAATATGTGATACTTAAACATGAACTGAACGTTGTGGCCTATCGATTTAGTATTGGATCAATTGAAAGTTAGTTGTTCTAGCCAATGCCCAAGAACCTACGAAAGCATGTACAGATAAACTGATTTTATTATACTGTTTAGGCTTTTAGGTCAAGTAATTTTTGACAAGTGGATTTTAAGCCCCATTTTCTTTAAACTTTTTACGTCACCTTATTCAAGTTGGTTGTTCTTGCCAGAGAAAAAAAAGTGTCCGTTAACCAATATATCAAATTGTAATCGGTTTACATAATTTTGCAAGCACAAGTTGTAAGTTTTATTGAGATTTACTGTAATAAATAGAAAAGGCAACTCTTGGTGAAGTTGTTATATTTATGTATTTTCTTACCAAACATAATATACACCACAGCTTACACAAAATGGAAGTGTTCCCACTGGAGACAGATAAATGGTGATGAACTAACTCAATAGTTACATTGAAGTATATAAGCAAAATATTTCAGCATAATACTCAAAGCTATTAAATAAAAAATCATGGATAACAGTCTTAAATGTAGTATTAGGAGTAAATCAAAACATGGATTTTGCTTACAATCTCTTTTTGATGATGTCATTTCCTTTTGATCTATAGCTGCAAAAATGGTGATGAATTTGTTTGGTCACATGCCTGAAGCATCTCAACGTGAGAAAGAGTTGATGAAAGCATGTACAGACCCGGAGCTCATGGCTGCCATTATTGGAAATGTCAAAGTCTCTGCTGCAGGCCTTAATCAACTAAAGCAGAAGCAGAAGAAGGGAAAGAAAGCAGCATACAAACAAAGCTGAGTTTCATGTATAGGCTATAAAATCCTAGACATATTTCAGCGCATGAGAAGTAAAACTTTTTGCATATGACTATATGCAAAAAGTTTATATGTTATACGAGTAGTTTTTTGATGAAATCATTACAATTGTAGAACTCTGGTCCCAAAAAAAAACAAAAAATTTTAGCCTTGGAAATGAAGGCAAAAGTGCTCAACTTTCATTCTGCATTTTTTAGATTTACAATGATCTCTTTGAATGTGACGAGTGTTTTGTTCTTTGAATTTAACTGGTCTTAAGAGGCTTGAAAGTATTAGAGTTGAGTAAGCTTTGTTTAAAGATTTCTAAGACGATGGATTAAAAAGGAATCTAGGTGTCATGTGTAAGGTTAGCTGGCTGTTCTGTCTTTCTGATTTGACATATCACGAGATCTTACAGTTCTCTCTTGTGCATTCCTTTTTTGCTAGTTGCTACTATACACGTTGAAAATGGTAGATTCATGACTTTGATAGTATGATTTTTTTTTATTTTTAAAACAACGAGTTAGTAATTAGTAGTTAATAGTTAGCATTCAAGACACTACAGTGATATCCAATTGGGCAGTATGTGGTGCTCGAACCACGCATGCCTGAGATGAAACCCAGGACTCTCGAAACCCCCCTAATAATCCACTCCTACAAATGTAGGAAGTGAGATTCGAACCCTAGTGGATTTCCCCAAGGTCAAAGACTTTACCAATGAGCCACCAACTCATTGGCGATAGTATGATTTATTGACTATAAAATGTTTGTAAGGCTACCTCCAAGGACGCCTTTGGAGATACAGTGTACAAAAAAACTAAAACAGAACTCGAAAGACAAACTGTAACCAAACTGGTTGGGTTTTAGCCGGTTCGGTTCTCCAAAACCAATAAGATAGGTTCCTGTTAGAATGTCTAACCGTTAGAATTGGTTAGAACCATGCTACATCCAACCCGGTTATAGGACCCAGATCCCAACGCGGTTAGAAACCGGTTTTGTGTAGAAAAAGAGGGAAAGGATTGAAGGAAGATAGAAGCAGTAGCAGCGCCTGGGCCAAAAAATGGCTGTTTTCTTGCCTTATTTTTAACATTAATGCCATTGTAACATCTCTATATAACACTCAAAACATGGCAATACAAAGTTCTCAAGCTTCCACCGAGGCCAATCCTTCGAATGAACCACATAAAATGGTCATTGGAGTGTTATTTACGGATCGAGCACCGGATGTTTGGAGTAATTTCGACTTCGTGACGAAGATCATACAAAAGGGGCACAATGTAAAGTGTAATATGTTTTTGTCCGCCCAATCAACACAACGTAAGGTTGCATATGAAAAATTATTATTAAACAATAAAAAATGTTGCAAAAGAAGGTCAATCAACAATGACACGAGATGAGACTATCTTTGCATACTTGGCGGAGGTGTCGTCAACAATTTGCACAATTCGTGATTCAAGATGCATTGCCATTAAATCACTTTGACAACCCCCGAATGACTAAGGTCATTCGAACACGATCATTTCAACGTAAAGTTCAAACATGGTGTTTTTTTATGTGGTTATAAACGTTATGGTTGGTTTGTTAAGTTTGTGTTTATGTATTTATAAGGGAATGGAAAGCGATTGAATAAGAAAAAGAGGGGGAAAAAACGGGTAAATTAAAATAAAAAAGAAAAAAAGAAAAAGCAAGTGGGTGCCACAAAACCCAAATTCTGAAATCGTAGAAGAGGACAGAGCAAAAATGCAAAGTTCAGAACTGCGCAATGTCACTAATGTTCTGAGAACATGAGATAAGAAAATCCATAACGTGAGTGAGAACATGGTGATGACGATAAAAATACCAGAACGCGAGAATTTGGGCTTAGAACGTGAGCGAGAATTTGGTGGTGACAATAAGAATTTCAGAATGCGAAAAGTTGATCCCAGAACGTGGTGGTTGACACCGGCCTTAGAGGGCATGTCAAAAGTATAATAATTAAATAATCATTACAAAGCGGAATAAAAGCAGTTAACCAAACATTTTTTGGAGCTATAAGATTTCTATAAATGCTGTGTATGTAAATTGCTACTATACAACTTCAATCTACAATGAACCACCATTTTCTGTACGTTACAAGCGACACCACCACCAAACTAATATGTAATATACAACATACCAACATGTATATTACCTATATATATATAGTCTTCTAGTCCTCTTTAGCTATGACGAAAAACACCATCAGTAATGCCTGATCCATTGAGAAAATTCTCTGACACATTGACACACCACCACTTTCCACGTAGCTCGGTGTGATCTTCTGAGCTACAGACAGCATACTTTACAAGTTTACATACCGTCTCCATGTCCACCTCATTTGACATGAACTAAGACCAAGATTAGAACTCCTGTAGGCGCTTAAGATTTGTTGATGATTTCTACAAGCACACATGTTAACGAGATCAGTATCTTTTAAAATAGATAGAAAAAGCTTCAGGGATTGATTGCATTCACAAGAACAAAGAGGAAAAGAAGCTTAACATACCTGCCTTAGACATCCAGTCTAAGACTTTAGCATCATAAATTGTCTAATGGTGACTAGCACTGCTACCAAAAGTTGAATTTGGAGGAAGTGGTGCATGAACCTGCTGTGAAGACCATGGACGTTCTTTTAAGAAAACGGCTTCTGCAGTTGAAACATCAGTTGTTGCTGAATAAGGCCTTTTCACTTTCCTTTTATGCATTTCCTAATAGAGTCAACAACGAAACTCAGCTTTTCCAGAAAACTGTTTATAACAACCCATTCAAATTGCCAGTATAATCAAGAATTAACTGTGATTATTTCTAATGAGGCTAGAAAATAGGAACTACGGGAAGGAACGGGTACCTTCGACTCATTTGGTGCATATATACTCATTGCTTGCTCAATAGAGGAATAAACCTCGATAGCCTGTTTGGTATCACGGTAACATTTTATTACCCGTGTATGATCATTGTTCTCCGATGACTTGGATTTCAAGTACAAAATAAGTTTTGACGGAGGAGCGCCAGGGTGATCTTTCTTTCCAGTAGTTAGTTCCATGGTCCCTAGGTCCTCCCACAGAACATCCCACAACACTAAGCATGGATCCCTTGCTGGATTGAATTTCTTCTGCGTCATGAGGTTTGATGCCTGCACCGATCATCATAGATAGTCAATCACCAAAATTTTTAACTTGGGTGATATTTGGTAAAAGCAAAAAATATCCAATCAAGTAACACGTACTTGTAAGAGTATAACTCTTCTGTGTGTGACAAGAAGTATCTTCTCTTTACGTAGCGAAAAATGATCTTCATAAGCATCAGATAATGCAAACTTTCCACGGACTTTAAATAGATCCACTTGTAAAAAGAATGACCCTGATTCCGCGAGCTGCAGTATTACTTGTCCCTGTGCCCGGTAGTCATCGTATGGTCTAAGTAAACTGTCACCACTGATAACTCTTGGCAGTCTTCGACGGAGAAGAAGGTCTTCTGAAGTGATGGCGGCTGCTATCTTCATTCGCATTGCATTTGCACCTTCAGTTGTCTTTGATAACAAATCCAAGACTCCACTGACGGGTTGGGCAGCCGCCCCTATTAATCCTCTACCAACACCCTGAACAAAACCTTCTACACCTGATTGCTTTGCGCCTTCTAATGGCTTGGTTAAAATACCAGTCACTCCCCTAAATATACCCTTTGCTAGTGCTCCTCCTCCCTCTCGTATCACATCACTAATATCTTCAACACCTTTATTTTCCTGCAACATAGCATAACTTCACATGGTTAATAGACATAGCATAAAAGCTGATATATGTTTTCAGTCACGGACAGACCTGTTTCTGGCGACCCTGAATAAATTTTTTGTCCATTGATAAGGCAGCAACACCTTTGCTCATATGTCCAAATGCACTGCTTGCATTTCCCAGTATATCCACACCAGAGAGCAGCTGGAGAGGCTGACTTAGAAGATCCTTGGTGATATTTGATATGGCATTTGTCGTAAGAACACTTTGTCTCATAGACAAGTTCTCTAGGAATCTCTGATTTACTCGCACCTTTCAATAATTATATGTATCCAGTCAAAGTTCTGAATTCAGAGCAGTTGACAACAAATTTACACTAAATTAAGTGGAAATGTGAGGCAACAATAGGACAGATGTAATACTTACAGGCATATTTTCTGTGTTCCCCAGAGCAGTCATCAAGGATGACCAGAACCCAAGCACACCAACAGGCCGTTGAGTCGGTGACATAGCCATGGAGAACTTAAATCGAAATTCTGAGATGTTTAAAACTCTGCAAGACAAAGGGTAGTTTGTTACTAAACTCAAGTTCAAGACGCCAGACATGAGGTGAAAGAGGTCCAACATACCCAATTTCGATGATAGGGTCCACCGAGACGGCTGTTGTTTGTGCATCACTGAATCTACTAAAATCAATCTGTTGGATCATACCATGAAGTCGCCAAATTATGGGTTCATGAATGCTTATCAAGAAGGCAGAGTTTTCAGGTCCCTATCAGAACAAAAAAACATAGGTATATTATTACAGCAGCATGATTAAAAACTTCGCCAGAAATAAACAAGCACATACTCACTTGCAAACCAATATAAGGATAAGCACAAAAATCTAATGAGCCATCAGATTGTTGCGTCATAGAAAACTTAAATATGTAATCTGCCTCTATTCCAACTCTTTGCGGCCTAAAGAGAACGGGCATTGGTGTCAACGGCAGTTGATTGTCGACTTGGATACCACGCATTCTTAACTTGATCCTACAAAGTACATAACATTCGAGTTCCATGAATTATCCTTGCAAAACTGGAGTGATAACTTTAAAGTGGTGGTAGGGCAATACCTACTGATTCCGGAGCCCAAACCAGTTGAGTGCGACAAAAGAAGGTTCTGCACTGACAAGTAGAGTATCTCTTCAGGTGTATGATCAATAACGGATATTCCAAGCTCTGTGAGTTCAAGCGTAAGATGGAATTCACATTCGGAAGTGGAAACCGAAGGTTGAACATTATTTCTGGAAGCTCTTGATGAAGAAGAGGTACTAATTATTTTCATATTTGCTTTGGGATTGTTGTCCGGAATCCAGTCCCTCAACATAACAACATTCATTTTCTCTTCCTTAACTATAGTAACACGTACTGCTTTGGTAGGTCCCCCATCTACTTGAACAGGATGATAATCACGAACCTCATCGATATTGTACTTCGATGACTCGTTAGTGTCAGTTCCATCCACCAGGATTTCCAAGATTCGTTGTCTACCAAGGTCTTCCCATGAAAATGAAGCACTTGTGCAGGGAAGAAGGCAACGCCATGAATCATCACCACCATCAATTTGTCGAAAATGGAAGGGTAGAAACATACTATGATTCTCAATCCTGCATGGACACTCAGCTAATCAATTTTCCAATTTGTAAGAAATAACAAGAGGATGGTCAAATAAGAATTGAACACTCTAGCAATGTGCTTTACTAACATCTCTTAATAACTTTAGCACATTTTACTTCTTTAGTACCACATAATGTTAATCAACATGTCCTGTATTTGCCATTGTGAAAATTTCGGGATTTATAAATTTAACATGCCTTCTTTGTCCGATATATACAAATCATCTAAGAAGTAAAGTAGTATATAACAAGAAAATTGGACCTGGATCATATATTATATTGAGTTATTCAATTTCACATCTCCATAGTCTAAGCTGTTAAAAACAGAAACACAACCTGTACTGGCTTGAAAATGAATCGGGTCGGATGATGACATCAAATCGTGAGCTTGTTGTTCCACTCCTTACTTCAACCGTAAGATACAATTGCTTGCCTGTCCTTTCATTCCTCAAGGGAACACGCATCCAGCCTTCAGTAGCAACACTAAATGGTGTACTCCAATTGTATCCATCAGTCTTTAACTACAGTAAGGTAAGATCCAATTTAAGCATGAGAAATAACAATCGCCAATCAAGCCATACTTGGAGTATTTTAAGAAACGGTAATCATATGCAGACCTTCAATAGTTCAACTCTGCCAGATGTCGGCCATTTAAAATGGTTTGGAGCATCGGTAGGATGAATCCAAGCAAATGACTGAGTATCACATTGCTGCAGACATAAACTTAAGCCAGTCCTATTATATAACAATGTGTGTGGCTGAAAATGGACAACCTGCATTAATTATTCAGTGATATAAACGTTAGTCAGGTGAGAAATAAAAACTGGATTTAACTGATGTTACAAGACAAGTGAACAATCGTAATTTGGTATACCTTTGTTCTGTCAGTTGTCATGTGCAGTAGAGCTGATAAGTTGTAGTAGGACCCATCTGAACTAAATGCCTTGACATCCACTCTTTGCTATGAGAGGAAAGAATATCCAGCAAGTCAAAGATGTTAGTAAAATGGAAGTTACAGCAAGAAGGTAACAGGATGATATTACCGAATGAAAACTTGTTCACCTTCTTTTCCAGATCAAGAAGTGATAGTCCAGAACTAAAATTTTCAGAATGCTGAGTAGCAACGGCTATGCCCACACGAGGTGAAAGAGATGCATCATTTCGTGATGAAAACAGCATAGCTCCTCCACGTCCCACATATTCGTGGGGAGAAAGCATGCTGGGAGTAGGACTAGTGTCCTCTATTGCTTCTAGCACTTGGAAATTCTTCCTTGACCCACTCTCTATGGGACTCGTAGGATTCTTAAAGCTTAATTTTCCAGATTTGGCAGGTTTTGTCAGCGGCAAAGACTCTATATCTGCATTTTCCGAGGGTTCAATTTCTACCACTCGATAAGTAAGTGGTACAGAGCAGTCATTACTAATCCAATACGGGACAAAAAATCTTATGGTGTTAGAAGAAGCTGCAGATGCTCCCATGTCCCGTTCGATGCACACACGCAATTTCCTGCTAGGCAAGAAAAGTCATTAAAAATTCTTGCAGTGACCAACTTCAACTTAATTATGCGATTTTCTATTAGACCAATGATCAACACGGAACTCACGTTAAATAACTAAGGTTTTATTTTATCACTATATACAAATGAGAATAATAAATGGATGAATACATATCAACACTTGAACAGTAATGGATGAATTCATATGAACAGTAATGGATGAATTCAAATCAATCATATCAAGCAGTACTGAGAGCTAGAAGTTGCCTAGAAACATGTGCAATCAACAAAGGAAGCAAAATTCAGTTATACTGGTACTACTAACCTTCGTTTATGCTGATGTATCATACAAAACGAGGAAGCATGACTATTAGATGAAATATCCAAGACAGGGACTGGATCCTGCATTTCATGAAGAGAAAGTATTGTAGAATAAGAACCAATTTTATAAATTTTTTGCTTTAAAGGTAATCAAAAACTTGAATGATAACAGCTAATCACTTACTTTTTCCAATATCCATCCACCTTCTAACGTCATTGAAAGATAAAGAGGATTACGGACATCCGCGTAATATATAGGTACAACAGCACGTGATGCTAAAAGGCCACGCTGCCTCTCACTTGTAGTGCCAGTGTTCAGCTTTTCCCAAATTGTGAACTGCGCTGAGCAAGGAAGTCGGTTTTCCAACTTCAAAGGAGCATTAACTGATATTTTCCAATCATAAACAGGGGAATTGAGCTCTGTTTGAAGAACTGATGCATCTGCACCAACACTAAGCCAAAATTGCCTGGTATCATTTGCTGGGCAACACCAGAGCATGTCATTCTTTTCAATCTGATTTAGCCTGAATGAAGAGTTCAACAAGTTTTTTCCTTGTTTTACTGAATTGTCTTTAGAATGCTGTCCCTGGTCATTTGAAGAATGGTCCTTTGCCCCGACAGATGTTGATACTAAAGCAACAGGAGACCCCCAATTGTAGAATCCCTCTTGGTGTTGAGCAGAAGGGCGAATTTGTAAGCAGCTATCAGAATCCTTTGACATCGATCGCCATGGTAATACAAAAGAACAACCAGGTCGTAAGATACAGATATCAGAATCAGTGTTAGGCATCTGTTGGTCGCTAATTTTTTGTCTTGTACGGATCCAACGCCTACGGCGCATATTGTCTTGAGAAGACTTTGAAGAATTTTGAGGAGTTGGCGGCCATTTAAGAGTTTGGTAGTCACGCCCATATGCCCAACCATCGACGTCAACAGGATCAGTTTTATCAATCATCCAAGCTGATGTCCACGTCCATCCGGGTGGAAGTGGTGGTTCGTAGAAATCCTATTATGCCGCAGAATAATTAAAGTAAATAAGTAATACCAAAAAAGAGAATAACAAGGAGATAACTAATGATGGGTGAAAAAAATGGTTTCAAGGGACACTTACATTACTTGAATATGAGAAATTTCTGTTGCTCCAACGTCCTGGATCATTCCCGCGAAAACTAGGCCGCTTGCCCCACCCTAAAATTGAGCTATGTCTTTGGTTCTCAAAAACCTCTTCTACAGCAATATTACAATCAGTTATTTCAGAAGTTTGGTCATGATCAAGACTCTTAGTAGCACAAGAGACGCTTATATCCAACTCAACATTCGAATCATTAGAGACAGTTGCAAGACCCCTCAGAACTGCATGTTTTTTTCCATCTTTCATAACTACTTCCATGGCGATGAAATCATTATCAATCTTTTTTGTGATGACTGAGAGAGGAAGGAAAGACCTAAAACTTTCCCACACACCTTCAGGGCCGAGTCCCACCCAAAAACCCACATTATTAACCACATCTTTCTCCTGCTCCGCGGTACTTTGGAGATTCGAAACTGCCTTCATTTCAAAATAAGATGTAGAAGCTACAAGACATCCTTGAAAAGGCAAGTCATCTTTCTTTTGTTGACCCTAAAGAAATAAAATCAACACTTGCTAACTATCAGATATCTAAATTAATTAAAACATACAAGCACAATTACTAACCCTCCTCATTAAAAGATGTGTAACATTTTTCTGACCATCGGTTGCTTGTTGCAACATTCTAGCTGATGCCACCTTTCTCAAGGGATTCGCACCATGTCCAGCTGAAATAGTTGAGGCACCCACGACTTCACCTGATGCCAATAGAAACCAAGATCAGCTGGTGAATACACAGGAATTCCACAATGATTGTTTTATATAGGCTTTGAGTCGAAATCATCCATCACATAGCCATTATGGATATATTATATCCAACACCAAGATTTGATACTAATACTATGGCTAATTGAACTCGCATTGGTTCATTTGAGCAGAGGTAAGACTCTGATAACATCATTCCCTTATATTCATACAGAATACAAAAAAATGACGGGTAATAGGAAACCTTAACAATACGTAATGTAGCTCAATGAATCAATGCTATATTACCTTTTCCTGCTTTGGCTGCAAGATTAGTGACCTCTACTTCCAACCTAGCCAAACCCTACACAATCAGATATAAGTTATTTTCTGGGATAATACACATAAATTAATTCCGTAAAAGATTTAAAGCACACAAATAACAGGGCATGTATTAGAGTTAAAAAGAACAGGAAGAAGAAAATGATCATCAAAAAAGTTCTAGTCGAGATAGCTATAACTATAAGGCTGTGCTCAACTTCCTAACGTTTTTCTGGGCACTGACAATTCAAAGTATAAGCTTTTCTTAGCTGATGTGTGTGCTTGGCTGTGTTTTCCTGTATAGCCTTTAAGGTGGGAAAGATATCAGGTGATCTTGTAAATTTCAACAAACCTTCCGAGGAACCTCAAAAATAAAAAGTTCATTCCATCTGGCACTCCCAAGATCATTGTTTTTGGAAATCAAGGGCTTTACGCATCTAGTCCTCGCACTCTGAGGGAACAGCCTCTGCTGACTTGCCTCCTGACTTTCAACAACAAGCCGGAGTGCACAGAAGAAGCTATTACTATTCCCATCATCAACAATCGGTAGATCCTTTCAAGAAGAGAAAACAAGATTATTAGCAACCACTATCATAGTACCCGCGCAATGCGGCGGGACATAATATGAGAGTATAAGAGTATGAAATGGCAAAACATATGTCATTTCTTAGAATTGAATATCAATAATCAATAAAATATATAATAAAGAAAAATGTTGAGTTATAAAGAAATATTATATGTATTCTAGCTTACATAAAAGTTTCTCTCTCTCTCTCTCTTTTTCTTTTTAATAAAAATAATAGTTGTTTAATCTTCCTAAAGACATGATCATGACATTTGTTTAAATCAAAGGTTAAAATTAGGAGAGAGAGTTAGTAGATTACACTTCTCATGTATCCGTGGCTTTAGGAGTATTATTAAGAGGATTTTTAGGAGGATATATCATTTCGTGTATTTAATAATCAAGAATTACATATTGCAAATATTTAAGTAGACTATTAAATTTTAAAAGATAAAAGTTAACTGGAAACAATATTTTAAGTGAAATTCACTATTAATTTGAGAAGATTATGGTTTAGATTATAGAGATATATTTGTCATTTTATGTTTTGAAATTTGAGGTGTAAACTCTTCTAAGAGAGTGTAGATGTTTGGACATATGTCATGATCATTTAAATATTGATGTAAATTATACAACCTTAGCTTCGATTATCTGCACCGCAATATAACATCTCCCCTCCCTTGAATCATCAACTGAGTTTAATCGATCCGAGTACTTTGAAGGTGGAATCCACACAGAAGCACTATTATCATACTGCAGAAGGTTAACTGCAGTAGAGTTTTGGTCAAACTTCTTCAAATAAATGTCACATCCAAGTCTGTTCTCTACAGTCACTGTCTGGAAATCATCTATATCCAGTGCAGAAAAAATTGAACCATCTTCACCAATGCTAGAGCTGTTAGTTTCCTGCTAAGTATTCATATAAAAGGATAATAAGCAAACCAATTTATGGAATCGAACTGCCAAGAAGTGTTGTAGATAATATCTCCAACTACAATAGACCTCTTCTGTTTTGATTGCCTTTTGCTCAAGCTCTCTCAGTCTTCTCCAAGAAGCGACAGCCTCAGCAAAGGTATCAATACTTGCAGCACTAATATTAATATTGAGAATGCTAGTAGCTGCAATCCGTGCTCTTTTTCCAATTCTTGTTTGAGATTGCTCATTGGTATCATATGTCTCGAATCTTCAAAAATAAAACAAAGGTAAATAAGGGCAAGCAATACTTTGTTGAAGACCAAAATACTTAAACAACGCGACAACAAGACATTATAGTAAATTTAATACTTGAATACTCCATCAAATGGTTCCACAATTGGTTCCCACGAGTCTAACTGTGTGTTAAATGCTGATGCAGCAATTGAAGATATAAGCACAGCATTCATGGAGTCCATTCCACCATGGGTTGCAAGCTTAATGTTCGTGATGGTAACATCAAAAAAGGGTGTCATCTGGAAAAATCCGAGATACAAGTTTGCAATGAGATAAAATTTTTAATATATATAACCAAGAAGAAAAGCATATGCGAGTTTCATACCATTCCACACAGACTGTCTAAAATGGTTACAGAGAAGCATTTCAATTTTATTTCAGCCATTATGTTGTCCCGTGTCTTTGGTTGCACAGAATCGCCAATAGTGAAAGCCAGTCGGCTGGAAGGCTTCTTCAGATCTGAGCGTGCAAGGAAGGTACAGGCCTAAAATAAGATAGATTATAAGCTATACAGCTAAAATACCATTTCATCATATACAAAATAATAAAATAATATAAATCATATACAAGTATAGTAATACTAGACGCATGCCCGAGCGATGCTGCGTTGATGGTGGTGGCGGCTGTTGATGGGGTCGGCGGTGGTGAACAGTGTTGTTAAAGGCGTGCGCCCAGCCCCGCCTAGGCGTAATGCGATGGCGAGGCAACACTTTGCCGCCTCAAACCCTAGGCCCAGCCCCACCAATAAATTAGGCGGCAAACTCACTATTTTCTATAAAACCCAATGGTTTTCCAAGAAACGATTTAATAGCATGTCAGAGAGAAAATCACGTCTATATATTTGTTTCAAATATCAACATCAATTAGAATATACCATCATTATTATCATCAGATCATCCTTCATTAACATAATTTCCCTTCAACTTCAGGCAAGTTTTCTTCTTTTTTTCTTAAAATTATTTTTTCTTACTCAGATTTTAACTGAAATTTTGGCTTAATGCATTATGTGTTATTTAGATGGAATTTGCTAATTTGAATGGCATTTGGTTTGGTTTTTACTTTATTGCGCTTATTTTTTTCCGGGCGTGCGCTTTTTTTGCGCCTCTCGCCTTCGCCCCATTTAGGGTCTTTGCGCTTTGAGTTCACCGTCGCTTTTGACAATTATGGTGGTGAAAGTAAAAGTAACTGATGTTAAAGGGGGTAGTATAGTTATTTTAAAGGTTGAGGTATCTATGTTGTAAATTATTTCATTTGGGGTATTATAGGTATATTAGATGGAGGTGTTTAAATTAGTGAATAAAAAAGAGGGGTAATTTAGGTACGTTGCCTGCTTATTAGAGAAAGAAAAGGGGGAAGAAGAGGGGGGGGGGGGTTGCTTCTTTATATAGAACTAGCATTTTACCCGCGCAATGCGGCGGCGGCGGTAACGGCGGTGTGACAGGTGGTGGCGATGTGGTTATTATTGTAAAATAATTAATGTAAAAAGGGTAGTGTAGTTATTTTAGAAGTTGATGAGTTTATGTTGTAAATTATTTCATTAATGGTATTATAAGTATTTTTAGATAAAAAATAAAAAAGAAAGAATTAATTAATTAATTCATTAAGGGTAAAATGGCCATTTCATATGGGGACATTTTTATGAGAGAGGGTGTTGAAAAATGTTAGGAGAGAGAGTGTGATAATTTTTATAAAGTAGTAGAGATCAAAGAGAGTATCACATTAACCTTCTTTTTACCCATATAATATGAGTAACTACATTCCAAATTGAACAATTGTAAATACTGACCTGATTATCCACTTTCCAGATGCTCCAGCATTGAGATGGTTTTGAACTTGAATATTTGGAAATTGGCATCTCGGGAATATTAGCTTGGCTAACAAGATCGACCCTTGGACAGCAAAGCAGATTCAGTTTTGGCATCTCATCGACTCGTGTAACTACGCATCCCATGGAAGCATAACCTGGGGGTGCAATTGGGTACCAGAAAATGGCATCATCCAGGCCTTTAATGATGATATGAGCAACTTTGGTAAACTGAACAGGGTTTGCAGATATATCAGGGTTGTCAGCTCTAAATATTATCCCCAAGGCAGGCGGCTCCAAACTGCAAAGTTGGTTAAAGATGCTTAAGTAGGAGTTTAAGGAGATGGAAAAATAGTGAGGAAATGGGGGACATATAGAGCTCTAACCCTTCAGTTATACAGTCACCTAAAACCTTAAAGCCAGGACGTGGTATAGGTCTCCACACAGAGACTGGTCTGCGAAGATCATTACCCTTGTCCCACCAGATCCTCTCAAAGCTTGGAGTTGACATATAACAACTAGCTTTTGAAATTGGTCTGAGAACATCCCACCCGGATGATATTGTATTCGGATTACTGCTTTGTCGGTGTGTACTCTCATGGTTAACCTTTAAATCAAACCTGGACTCTTTAGTAGAGAGACGATGCCAACTTGAATTTAAAAGTAGTAGATAGTTAACATCATAGCATATATCCTCTGGGGGACAGCTAACAGAAGAATTTGCATGAAATGATCCAAGAATGTTGTCCAGTCTCCATATGCTAAATCCTGATGGGTAATTCTTATTTGAGGAAGCACTGAACATGCATGCCGAATATGCTGTGGACGTTGCAAGATCGGCTCTTATGCAATAGACAACATGATTTGGTGGTGGTTGGTGTCCAATATGAGCAACACACCCTAGAGCTAAGTATCCCGGGGGTGCAATAGGTTCCCACAGAGAGCAATCACAATCGATACCCTCTACTCTTTCAGATTGTTGGATATGGGAGAATATGCCAACAAGCTTGAAGCCTAATGGTTTCCGTACACGCCCATATGTATTACTCACTGCCATAACCGCTTGTGAAGGAGGAATGGGCCTATAATAAAAATATTGAAAGCAAAACACAATCAAAAACGTGTTACAGCAATCAACTACTCGTGATGCTACACAATCACCTATTATCAAGAACCAGCAACAATGAAGAGTAACTAAAAATGTAGCTCAAATCCAATCAATCAGCAATAAATGTAGCCATCTAGGAATGAACTAAGAAAAAAAAATACATATCCCTCCCATATTATGTGTACATTAAATAACTAAAAAGTGATAATTATAGTACTTCTATGCCTTACTCCCAAGATATGTATCTGCTTGTAAATTGAGTACTCATTACAAAAAACTTATAACACAACTTATAGGTTGCAAAGAAGATCTGTTTATAAACATTTGAATATTTTCTACCTGGAAGTTACACAATCTCCAAGAATGACATAATTGGAAGGGGCACGAGGTCTCCAGAATGTAACAGCATTATGATGCACGTTTGCTGCATAGAAAAATAATTGCCCATTCGTGTTTAATCATAGGTAATGAGACATTAATGCAAACAAATATTAAATAGATGTAGAGGTATACCTTTTGGAGACACCCAAACTTGATCATAGTTAGTACAAGGACACAAGGGATCAGCACTCTGAAAACGTAACGCTGCAACTGCCTGACTCTGTAGATTAAGAATCAGGGAGATGGCACTTAAAGATAAATGAACAAATATATCTGAAGATATCAAAGATATATTTGTTTTATCCTTTACAGAAGTATATCCCCCTGAAATATCCACTGGATCAAGAACTCTAAGACCAGAACCAGCCTCGACGGTTAGATCTTTGAGAAGAGCCCGAATCCATGTATCATTTTCTTTTGATGCAAACCTATCAAAATCAGGAAGATAATATATTTTTATCAACCCTCAAACAATTCATAAGTTGAAAGTTCATGAGATGGCAAAGAAGTTTACATGAAGCTTAGATCCATCCTTACACGAAGAAGCTTTTCAGCATGGTAAGAACCATCAATGGATGATCTGCTGCTATCATAAAAAGTGAACTCAGGAGACACCACCTGGAATATCAATAGATAACCTACGTAAGAATATGAACTGAGAGAAGTCCACATGATGCTAAATATGTTTATGCTTTCAAAAAAGGACAGCCAAACAATCCATTTAGAACCAACATGATGACCTACCTGGGCCTCGAAGCTTAAACTTGGTTTAGATGATTCAGTTTGATCGTCAACAGCAATACTTGAAGAATATAATGATTTTTCAGCTTTATTATGACTTTTTCTTTCACTAACCGAAGAAGAATTATCCTGTACCACAACTTCAACACCATCTTCAATGGACACGGAAAAACTGCTACCATTACTCAAGTATGTGTAATCCGTCAAGAGTAATGCATTCTGCATCAAGACAAAGTTACTATCAGATGTCACATATTGGGATAAACCATCATGCCTTGCTTCAGTTTTGCAGGAGTAAGGAATCATTTTTTATATTAGCCTTGTGTTACTTCCTATTATAGTGGTATTATTTAAACCCTTTTTCCTTAAATTCAGAATCACCAGAGTAGGAATGACATTACCTTAATCTTTACATTTACAAAACGCAGTCTTTTACCCCTTCCAATAACAATAATAGGTCGAAATTCTGAGGATTGTGACTGCTCAAGATCCTCATTCAAAATGATAGTTTTCCCGCATCCATCATAAGTAAATTCACCAACTCCGGCAGCATCCACTACCAGCTGTCGATTTGGTGACAGATTTACCTCATCTTCTGTTTGTTTGTATAGTGCACCAGATAAAACTATTGTGTCAGTTTTACTGATTGGATCATTCTTAGGATCCATCAACTCCTCCTTGCCAGTTATTGCTCCCAAAGATGGCACAAAAAACTCCCCAACTGCAAGAAGAAAATCTGGAACAACAAGAACTCGAGGCAGCTGAATCCGAACCACAAATAATTGAGATGATGAGCGCCATCTGAGATCCATCAATAGCATGGTTGAGTGAGGTGCTTCCACGTTGGACATTGTTACAGCTCTTAATAGTCCACCTTTACTAGAAGCCAATTTAAGGACATCAGTACTTGTCCCAAGCATTAGGCGCATTTCAGGTCTGGTATCAGGACGGACGTCCAATATAGAAAATCGAGGAATTGTGACATAGAGATCCATTTCCGAAAAAGATGTCATTCTGTACGAGACCCACATACCCTCGAGCTGACACAAGAATCAACATCTTATTAAAAAAAATACAATATGCAAAAGCATGTCTGGTGATGTCTTTTTGTTTACTTACAGTTATATTTGCTAAAGGTAAATCCTCTTGGATGCCATTGCACAGCTCAAGTAATGCATAATCAAGCTGAATTGCCATTATGTTAACAGTGCGTGACAAGAAAACTTGACTAGTCATGTTAACCTTATCAGCCAAAAGACGTATTGTATCCGTTGAACCAGCATTGGTATCACGAAAATTAGGAGGGAGAGTAGGTTCTTCAGTCATGTTCATAGTCACACAGCTACTAATAACACTATATTCCTTGTCAGACACAACAGCATGCAATGAGCCTATCTGTTCCAAGGGTAGAGTAATATTAGGTTATTTGATCATATTAATACAAAAAACAGAATACAGAAGCCAATAGATTCAGTTTTCCTGAATCCTAATTATAGAAAAGTCAGCCTTAAAGTCAATAAGAATGTGTAACAAGAGGTTATACCATTTAAATGAAATGTCCCAAGGCAAGTAAACATTGATAGTAGTAACATATTTCAGAATTGAAGATAGTTTAATAATGTCCTATGTTAAGAATGATATTAAGAACATTCCAATTATTAATGATCATGGGTTAGTCATGTAACATTTAGATTAATTTGGAGTATGATCTAACAGAAAATTCTTCCCTTCATCAAACATCACCAAGCATCTTCTGGAGTAAAGGGTTTCGGTAATGTTGGAATTCAATAAAGTTATCAGACAGTGAGCACCATTCATCATTACGCTTTGAGAAACATACGTTATGAATGAAATGTGAACTTAGATTAACTTTCGCCCATTACCAAACCACGAAAGATATAGAAGCATAAAAATGATGTCACTTTGACATGTGTACACTTTTATAAGAAGTAGAACGATATTGGCTAAAGTTTTAAAATTGCAAACACTAACCAACCATAGCTTTTCCTAAGCATATTGTTGGATAAAGGAGCAAGCAAAGCCAGTAAAAAAGTTGTAAAATGTTTGATAGCACAGACCTTCACTTCCAAGGCAAAATTTGGAACTTTGCGAAAAATATCTCTTAAACTGCGCCTGACAAAGATATGAATTTCACGGCCTTCACGTATCATTGGTTTCCCTGGCAGACCATTCGCTCCAACAGCCATATTGATTCCTAAGATCTGCAGCAGTATCCAACCATACTTCAGTAGTGGTACACATGGGGAAAAGGACGGGGGGTGGGGATCCAAGAAAGTACCTGTGCATGAAGAATGTCAAGGTGGACAGCTGATGGATCATCCACAGGTCCATGCCAACTAACTTCATTCGTCACCCACAGATGGCCTAAATCAAGTTGCAGGAAACTGCATACACGGTACAAAACTATCAACAAAGGAACAATCCAACAGCAAAAATACTATTGCTGTCCCAGACTAGAACACAATTAAAAATGGACAAATCTATGCACATCGAAGTGCATTGGGAACTTTTCAAATCGACAAAAAACAAATATTTGCTAGAAATATATAGTCATAAAAAAAGGAAGTATTGCAGAGTAGCAAAGATTTTATTGATCTAACATGGCCAATAACTCAGTGACTCAATGTTAAGAGAACAAAATATCCTAGCAGGACAGATACAAAAGAGAGTAATTAAATAACGTAGTTCACTGAAGTGGTGTACATGCTGGCAAGTCAAGTACCAAAACATAAATAGTTCGTATAAACCAATGGATTTATATAGCTTAAGATATTGAGATCAATAGAGGTAAGCAATAAAGACTTGAAATTTATGAACGTAATCGGTCCAGATTCATTGTCCTAGCGATCCGTAATGTTCCAAATTCAGCAATATCATCATCAAACAATGTGCTTCTGAATGAAACATGGATTAATATAAGTACTAACTCGTCGCTTGAAGAGTTCCGTGGTACCACTATTATTGGAGTCTCCAACGAAAGGTCCAACTTCAGTGCGGCAGATCCATCCATCTCATACTTCTGAATCAACCATTCAAAGCCTCCAACTTTATCGACAAACTTGATCGCTTCTTCTGTATTGGGAGCTGCCAGTCCCACAAAATATGCAGAGATCTGTAACATAAAACTCAATAAAATTACAGTATTCCTTGACTACAAACACTACCAAGGCACCATCTTTTAGGAAATCTGAATAGCAGACAGTAACTAATAATGTCATATGAGAACAAAGATCTCTAAAAAGGTTTGGACTTCAGAGAAAGTTCAAGCTAACCTCTTGAATGAACCTGTTGAGAAACACAATACGAACGGCAGAAAGTTTGCCACTCAAGCTATAGTTATATCCTTCATAATCATCATCTTCAGGACTGTAGGACTTGAATGTGAACTGATATGTGTGAAATTAAGAGAGAGAGAGAGAGATCAGTGTGAAGTTATAAATCAAATTAAAAACCTAGTGCATATAACATCAAGTATAAGACAGTGTACCTGGATAAGGGAATCAGCCCCCTGGTTACGTATATCACAAAGCCATCCCCAACAATGATCTGTACCAAGGGAACAATCACACAGCCTAAAGTTCCCTAGTGTACCTTCAACAGATATAGAACCGGGGTGAACCTAAGACAAGTATTAGTTAGAACATAAAATACATATCCCAAAAAATGTCCTCATATAAGTTATTCTACAAAAGCATAAAGAAGAAAGCGTACAAAGGCATCCCTATTAGAGCAAAGTTTACATTATATAACAGTGTTTGGGTATATATTATATATATATGTTCAAAAAATAAAATGAAGGCTTCACCTTAAGATCCAACATAAAAGTTTCTTGCACAAGCATCGCAAGCTGAGAACCATCTTCTTTGTTAAGAAATACAGTGACGGTATCAATATTCATGTTTAAAAAAAATACAATTCGAGCCTTCCCGTGTCCTAATAATCCCTTAACTTTTGCTTGCACATGCTCTTCACCCTTTTCTTTCTGTAATGAGGTTTCATTCTCCTGCTCCTTCTTTGATGTACCGCTATCACTACTTGCAGTGCCCAAATCAATGCCCAGACTAATTAAAGCAACGATAGTGGGACGGTGGCAGAAAAATTCTAACTTTGACATGCTGATGCTCATCTGGAAGTAATTTCATCAACAAAAAGAAAGGCATTACATGACAAACCATCTATCTTTTCCTTGTATCACGTTTATGATTATTATCAGTGCCATAATCATTTACCTGAGTATCTATACCATCATAATCAGGAGATTGAGGAGTTCGTTTCAAGAAGGTAAGTGATATAAAATCAGAGTCATCAATGCCTTCTGCCTCATAGAATATATCTCCAGAATTACCTCTTCGTTTTACTTGATCTTTATCATGAATCAAAGCTTCCACAGATTCAGGCAATGACATGAAATCTGTCAAGGCATCTGTGAAAGCATCATCCTCCTCGGCCAAGCTTACTAATACCTCTTCCACCTGTTGATTTACAATACCTTTGGGATCAAGAGAGCGGTGGTTCTCCAGAACAGAGCAAGCTAAATATTGTGGACCTGTCGAAGAACTCTGGAGTTCATCTTTAATTTTCAACAAGTGCAGATTCACCCTGACCGTCAAATCCCCTTCACAAGATGCAACATATACCTGCAAAATACAGTAGCACTAAATGAACATCGACTACATCCATTAATATGATACAACAATCCAATCTAAAATCATATGCACTATAAAATCACACCATCATCAGCTGCCAATGAAATAAACAATAATAACCCATTAAAAAAAAACAGGAAGGAGCTCATTTTAGGTTTCTGATTACCAAACGTGCCCTCAAAAGAGAAAAAGATAAATCTATGGGGGAAGGGAATATGAGGCTGTTAGACACCTAAGTTGGGTGAAAAACCCCTCACATACCTTTTTTTAACCATAAAAATCATGGGGGGCCAAACATTTATTCAAAATATTAAAATATTGGTATGTGAGGGGTTTTTCACCCAAGTTGGGTGCATAACAGCCCCATACTCACTTCTCTCTCTCTCTCTCTCTCTTTCTCTCTCTCTCTATATATATATACTATAATGCTATTATGTATATCACTTAAAGCTTATTAATAATAGAAACACAAGACAGAGCATGCAAACCTTTCCTCCAACAGCAAGAACCTCAAGAATCTGAACCTCCTCAACCTCATGCACCTCATTTTCAACCTGAAACATAGAACAACCTTTGTATATCAGTCTCACTAACAAATATCATACTAGAATACTTCTTGAACACTTAGTACACTATAAAAACATCACACCTTCCCATATATCAGTAACTTTGTTTCCACCAATGATCCATTAACAATAACATCAGCTATCTTCGTATTAATAGAGCGAGGTTCTGAAGGTTCTATGACAAGATCACCTTGCTGTCCAAGTATATCAACCGATGAAGTAGCCTACACCATTTACATTAAAAGATCATAGCTTGTAGCTAAGTGAAGATGAAGCTATTAAAGTGGATAAACTCTACTCAAACTTTAATATCATACAGATGCTCGGTAGGTTGCTTGTACAAGTCCTCTCCACCAACTAGCCTTTTCCTTCTCGTCCCGGAACTTTACAACCAACGTACTAGAAGACTCTAGAGCCTTTAAGTAGTAGCATCGTATAACACCAAGAAACAATAGAGGATTAGCACCATATTGCCAAAAGTATTTATAAAACACCAGTAACCTTTTTCTAATGTATTTGGTGATCAAAGTCACATCGTGAATGATGCACCTTTAGGCTATCATTGTAAAGATATAATATAATAAATAAGACTCCCTGATCCTAAAAAAGCTGTCCAATTTCAGAATATGAAAGCCACTGAAACAGAATTATATTGGATGGCACACACCTAAATATATACTACTCCCTCTTCCTAGATAAACACATCCTATCATATGATCACAAACTGGAACGCGGAAAGATTGTAAAAAGGTTTCTATCCCTAGAAGGGAATATTAATCTTAGATCTCATTTAGTTGCCTCAGAATTTAGTTGCTGGTAATCTAAATTTATCTGTTCATTCGATAAAATAGACTTGGATATTTTCCATAATCGACACAATTGCTAACTAGCTCTCTAGGCAATGAAGAAAAAAGAACATATCACAAATCTCATACCTTCTGCATATCCATGCCTCTTATACAGACAGCAATACAGGATGAAGAACCACCAACATTGTTCGAGGGTACTTCATAAACTTGCTTACCAGCCATGCTGCAGCATTTCGGTTCAAAAAATATAAGTCGACATACTTGAGAGCCTTTTCTAAAAAAGGCATTCACTAAATCTGACCAAACATAAGTTATAAATTTATTTAACAAAAAGAGCAGCAGCAATACTCAAAATAGAGAAGAAAAACATGTGCACCTTGAGCACCGCTGATAGTTCTGGGATGATTGGGATTCCAATATATAAAGATACAGTCCAGACAAGACAATATACGAGGGCTGCCATGAAGCAACTGAATAGCCGATCCCCTGAACAGAAAAAAACTAATTAAGGATGAAAAATACACATATTTGTATGCATATGTTAACTTTCTGAAAGCTTACATACCCTCCAAACAAGTATTTGAACCTCAGTCGCAAGATCAGGGGAACTCCACGGGGCATGTTCGGCTTGATAATCTTCTACAAGCTTCGTACCACTTTCTATAGTACCAGAAAGTATACTCAAGAGTTCCATAAGCCGGCTAAATCTGGAAGGTGAAAGGTGAATGCCGAGGGTAGGAACTTGAACAGAAACACGAGTTGACGGGTGAGACGGATGAGGTACTTTAATCTTCAGTTAACAGGTAAAGAAACCTTTATAAGATAGTGCATCGCAGGTGCATAAACTTAGAAAAACAAGCTTAAGGTAATTTTACCTGATCAACGATAACAACAATCCCACACCTATCAACGAGAGAATATGCCGAAAGCTGGCTACCCTGACTCAGAGATTCCCGGTCACGTGTCTGAAGATCAGAACTACCGTCTGTAAAAAAGGCAGCTATATCTCTTCCAGAAATACAAAAGCGAGAATATAAGTTTTGTCCTTGATTATCAGGTTGGTCCTCCTGCAAAACAGTGTGTTTAGTACATTGAGTAAATAACAATATACAAAATACAACTGATGTTACATACCTCTGTTTTCAATGTAAAATTACCGAAGTCCAAAAGAAAATGGCTATCATGTTCTGAAGATGGACTTGTCCTTATAGGAACTCTAATTTTTGGAGCATCAAGATCAATATCAAGAGCAAATCTGCAAGATCGAGGACATGATACAAGTAAGAAATGTTACAAGCTTTATCATAATGTATATTATAGGAGAAGACACGATATAGCAAGCCAGGTCAGTTCTAAATTAAAACAAAAAGCATAAACCTTCAAATAAACATTCAACGTATTAATAAGCACTAAAATCACAATGATGCCAATCTGCCATTTATATTATATGTACAAGACATGCAATAAAAGAAGTTTTTATCTAAAAGATTTTGCAAAGGTCAACCATTATGAATCTAATTGACTATTGTATGTCACTTTGAAGTTTAAAGCTCAATTAGAATATTGTCCCACAGACAACCCTATCTTTATCTTTACTCCTTTATAAAACAAACTACTCCTCACTTTTAACTTTTCTATCTTTAAAATACGCAAAATACCCTTATTAACATAATTAACATTATCCATCCTCTTATTTAATACCTAATATACCTTTAATGAAATTAATTTACAATATCTACCCCTTAAATCTTATAATTCCTAAAAAAACTACACTACCTTTTTACATCAATAATCTACACTACGTCGCCACGACCATCACGCCGTCTATATCATTGCCGCCGCATTGCGCGGGTATTCGTCTAGTTAGACATACATTAAGTTTCCATATATTAGTTTCCTTGCATTAGTTTAGGCCACTCTAAAAATATAGCCTCTTGTAATCCTTATAATCATAATTCAATATACTCGTAATAATCTACAATGTTAGTTATGGTATCAGAGCCATAAATCCGGACAAACAATCCGGCCAAAAATTCCGATAAAAAAAATGCCTAAATATATTCACCATCTGTTTAACTACAATTAATCCTCTAGATCTTCGAATCACACAACATCTCCGCAGACATTAGTTTCAAAATTCAAGTCTAAAAAACCCAACCAAATTTCACCGCTGCCAGAGCCGCCACGCGCTTTCACGCTATTTCACCCTTTTTGCGGCGTGTTAAGAGTTTATAGTGTTTCTTTATACACAGATCCGACTCTACAACAAACATAACATGGATTTTGAGTCCATTACTTGTATTTTATTGGGGTATAGCACCTCTCAAGTCTCATCATGGTTATAGGTGAATGGACCTTGTGTCTCAACGTATTTACATAACCAGTTATATATTTTTTTTGATTAGTTTTCCCATCCCTTTTATACACAACCCTCTCCACCAAACACTTCCCCACCTACCACCCCCCTGTGTCTCCACTTACCGGACACCGGTTAATCTTTGGAGCCCTGTTCGTCCTGCTACAACTCCCCACACACACAACCACCAACTTCACTTATACCACCCACAACCTTAATCCAAGCAAAACAAACTAACCTCACCACAACTCCCACACACACACCAAATAACCAAACTGCCTAATACATCCCTCCTAACCACACAACCCAAACAGCCCAACCTCCATCCCTTGATATCATTCCCCACATTGCACTCAGCATACAAATCTACAACAAAATCCTAAACAAACCAAACCTCATAATATTTCCTTGTTTCATGCACAAGGAAACATTATGGATATGATCTTATTTTGTCACAAAAGTAATACATCCTTCAATTCCTTGAGCGCGCCGATAATTCACGATGTTACATGCTTATACTGATTTCACTTTTTCGCATAAAGCTTAAAAGCCTTTTCTAACGTTTGACTGGGCTGGTTGCCCCGATGACTATTGCTCTACCGGGGGATATGCAGTTTACCTCGGCCTTGGTTTTAAAAGGCGATAGGTGCACAAAAGCGATAGGGTCCATTTCGGAAGCACAAAGCGCAAAAGCGGCGAGCTTTTCGTACGCAAGGCGCACACTTATCAAAAAAATTATAAATTATTTATATAGTAACTATAACACATAAAATACCAAAACACAATCCGTAGGATCCTCGTTTAAGTCCGGCTTTGATCAAATTTGGTTTTTGAAAAGAAACCCTCAAAAGATTGTTGGTGTTGTTGAGGAAAAAGAAAGAAGAGATCAATCTTGTTAAGAAAGAAGAGGTAAGAAAAAAAAAACTTTACTTACTTTACTTATAAAGAAAATCCTCGTGTACCAAAAGCTCATGCTTTTCAGTGACTGGGCTAAAAAAAAAGCCAAAAATCTAGCGCTTTTGGTACACCTTGTGCCTTGGGTACCAAAAAGCTCTAAGGCTTGCGCCTAGGTGTGCCTAGCACTTAAGCTCGGCTTAGGCGCGCTTTTTAAAACCAAGACCTCGGCTCCAACTTAATCTCATGATGCTCGCAAATATAAAACAATCTTGAAACATCTACGGATTCTGAATACAAACCTTTGGTTGACACCGTTGTTGAACTCACTTACTTCAATCACTAATGCCGAACTCCATGTTACTACTCAGACGGTACCAACATTATGGTGTGATAATCTAGGTGCAAAGCATGTTGAGGTAGACTGACTTTGTTCGTGAAAGGGTCGCAAGTAAACAACTCTCTGTACAAAGCAAGTTCAGGTAGATTTAAGAGGATAGTTCCCATGTTTTATACTTTTATAGTAGGTCTACCAACTTCGAACAGATTGATGCTATACTTGTGGTGGTTGCAGGTTGATTACTAATTTCTTGCCGTTAGCTCATTCTTATACAACCAAAAGTGTCGCAACAATCTTGTGCAAAGAAATTGTCCGTCTTCACGGTTACCCTGGCTCCATAGTCTCTCATCACGATGTTATGTTTCTCAGAAGAACCGTCTTGTTTGGGTCGCACTTCTCTCTAGATGAGTACAAGTTATCACCGATCAAATGCAATTTATTAATCATTGTTATAAGGCCTATCTTCACTGCTCCTAGGACTACATACTCTTATAAGGGATTCCATACTTCCACTTGCACAACTACATTTAAGGTTATTTATATCTGTATGTAAAGGGCGACACTAACAATGCCGATTTGGAAACTCAGCTACTTACTAGAGATGTGTTAATC
This sequence comes from Erigeron canadensis, assembly GCF_010389155.1. Classification (NCBI taxonomy): domain Eukaryota; kingdom Viridiplantae; phylum Streptophyta; class Magnoliopsida; order Asterales; family Asteraceae; genus Erigeron; species Erigeron canadensis. The sequence goes on from NC_057767.1 coordinate 39,306,977, forward strand.
TTGGTAACTGATTTGTATAATTTTTATTGTGTGAAAAGAATAACAAGGAGATTAAATAGGCAAACAATTTTCATTCTAGTCCCTCTAATATTCCCCCTCAAGCTAAGGTCGGGGAGCGACCCGTAGCTTGGATCTAAGAAGAAGAAACCGTTGTGAGGGTAGAGGCTTTATAAACACATCTGCAATTTGATCTTGTTTTCTGATGAACTGGACAGAGAGCCTTCCGTTGAGCAACTTTCTCTCTAACAAAATGGAAATCGATCTCCACATGTTTTGTACGAGCGTGAAAGACTGGATTAGCTGAGAGATAGGTGGCACCAAGATTGTCACACCACAAGACAGGAACTGATATCATTGGAACATGAAGTTCTTTTAGGAGCGCCTCAAGCCATGTCAATTCTGTTACAGTGTCTGCTAAAGCCATGTCAATTCTTTTAGATGAACGAGAGACAATGCTTACGAGCACACCATTAAATGAGATTAGATCCAAGATAAATGGCAAATCCCCCCGTGGAGCGACGGTCATCTAGAGATCCAGCCCAATCTGCATCTGAAAATGTTGTAAGATCATGCATAGAATGACTGTAGGCATCTGTGTAGGCATGAAGAACCGGGGCTGACTTGTGTTGTATCAGCATGACCCTAGAGGTATTGAAGAATTCATTTGACAGCACACTAATGATTAACAGTGGGGGAGTGCATGAAGGAGTGCATGAACTGACAAACTTAGTTAGCTGCAAAGGTAATATCTGGCCTTGAGAGAGTTACATATTGAAGAGCACCAACATTTTGGCGAAACTTAACCGGATTGTCATACGAAGCACTATCATCAGGTGCCAAATTAGTGTTTGTGGCCATAGGAGAATCAATGGGCTTTGACTGGGAGAGCCCTGCCTTGTGAATGATCTCTGTTATGTACTTCCGTTGAGAAAGAAGAAGATCTTTGCCTCTAGAAACCACCTCAATGCCCAAAAAATAAGATAAATGACCCATGTCTTGGATGGCAAAAGTGAGGCTGAGTTGTTTAATGATGTTATCAAGAAGGCTGGTATTGTTACTTGTGATGATGATGTCATCGACATAAACAAGCATGTATAAAAGATTCCCATGTTTAGAGTAGATAAACAAAGATGGACCCAGGAAAACCGAGATCCAACAAAGCTCTAGAAAGACGATGAAACCAAGCCCGGGGAGCTTGCTTGAGTCCGTACAAAGACTTGTGGAGCAAACACAAATGATTTGGCTCGTTCGGATCAATAAACCCTTGAGGTTGTCTCAAGTATATGGTCTCCTTTAGATCACCATGCAAGAAGGCATTGTGAACATCAAGTTGGCGAAGAGGCTAATGGGAGTGACAGAAAGTGAAAGAACTACTTGAACAGTGGTGGATTTGACAACTGGACTAAATGTCTCATGATAATCAATGCGAGGCTCTTGATTGAACCCTTTTGCAACCAGGCGAGCTTTGTAACGCTTGACATTCCCATTTTCATCGCGTTTCAACCGGCACACCCACTTACAATCAACAACATTAGCATTAGGAACAGGTGGCACTAGAGTCCATGTATCGTTTCTCATTAAGGGCACTAGAGTCCATGTATCGTTTCTCATTAAGGCTGTGTATTCCTCAGTCATGGCGGCACGCCAATGGGGACTTTTGTTGGCTACACTAAAGGTGGAAGGTTTGGTGTTAGAAGGATTAGTAGCAACATGGAAGGCTGAGGCATTGTATGGAGTTCATTGTTTGGGGTTAGGTCTAAAATTTGGAGGTCGGGAACGTACGAGGTGCTATGTGTTCATGTGTGGAAGAGGTGGTAGAAGGTGGTTCGTTTTGGCGTTGAGCATAGGTGAAACGGAGTGGTGGAATAGGTAGGTTAAGGTCATTGTGGGGCTATTGGTGGCGGGTCTATTTGTGTACCAGATTGAGGAAGCGGAGAGTCGGATTGATTACTTTGAGTTGTAGAGGAAACCAGTCGTGGGCTGTTGGTTTTGGTTTCAGGTGAATTTGGAAAGGATGGAGGTGTAGGAGTAGAAGGATGGAGGTGTTGGATTCGATTGGAGCAGAAGAGGGGTAGGAAGAAAAGCAGGGGTCAGGAGATGATGTGAAAGAGGTGTTTTGGCATTTTTGTAGGTAGGGAAAATAGGCTCATTAAATCGGACATGACGAGCAACATATAGGCGATTAGTGGTAGGATGACATTGATAGCCATAGTGAGAAGGACTATACCCGAGAAAGATACAAGGTAGGGAACGTAAATCCATTTTGTGTGGATTGTATGGGCGTAGGTAAGGGAAGCATTGGCACCCAAAAACACGCAAGAAAGATAAATCAGGTTTGCGGCGTAGAAGGTGTTCAAAAGGAGAAATGTGTTTGGAGGTACGAGAAGGCATACGTTTAATTAAAAAGGTGGCACTTTCAAACGCAAAGTTCCAAAACGCATTGGAACACCAGATTGTGCAAGGAGGGTAAGGCCGGTTTCAACCACATGGCGGTGGCGTCTTTCTACAAACCCATTTTGTTCACTCGTGTGAGGGCAAGAAAGACGATGTATAATTCCAAGATTTTTGAAAAACGGTGATAGGTTACGAAATTCCCCACCCCAATCAGTTTGTACAGATTTAAGTTTGGTGGTAAATTGTCGTTCAGCCATAATGTGGAATTGTTTGAAGGTGGAAAAGACATCAGACTTCTGTTTTAATGGGAAAAGCCACATGTATCTAGTGTAATAATCAACACAAAGAAGAAAATAACGATGACCATAGAAAGATGGAACGGGAGCAGGGCCCCAAACATCACAAAAGACCAATTCTAAAACATGAGAACTTTTATAATCGGAAAGAGATAAACTGGTTTTTGTTGATTTGCCCATAGAGCATGAATTACAAAAAGAAAAAACAGATTTATTTGTAATAGGTAAACAATACTTGGAAATCATAGACCGTAAAAGTTGCTGATGAAGGTGCCCAAGTCTTTGATGCCAAGTAGCAAGGGAAGCATGAACAGAAGAAAAGGCAACATGGTGAAAGAGTAGAGACCGTCTTTACTTGGACCAGTGAGGAGGGTAGTTCGGGTAACCGCATCCTTTACACAAAAAAAGGAAGTGTAATTCAAAAAATACATTGTTGTCATGACAGAATCGTTGAACAGGTGGAACATGAAGAATATTGTTAATCGAAAGAGTTTTATTAGGGGAGGTAAATAAGGTGGAAGCAATATGTAATATGGGTAAACCTTTGCCATTGCCAACATGAAGTGTATCCGTACTGTAATAGGGTTCAGAGGTGTCAAAGCCAGCGAGATCAGATACCAGATGACTATTAGCACCAGTATCTGGCAGCCAAGATCATGATGCTTGTGAGCGATAATCAGTAAAGTTTGCTTGTGGAGGCTACCTTCGTGAGCGAATAGTAGATGGGTTTCGATTAGGACAATCTCAAGGAACATGTCCAATCCCACACCTGTGGCAAGAGCCATAGACTATGTTCTGGTTAGATGCCCAAGAAAATCTAGGATTGTTACCTGTAGAGCTGGTGTTCCGATTATTGTGATTATTGTTGTTGTAAAATTGATGATTGTTATTGTAGTTTCCACGACCACGACGATTGGAAGAGCCACGATCACGACTCGGTGGTCCTCGAGTGGTATAAAAAGCCTGATTAGCCTGTTGTGCGGGTTGAACATTAAACCCCAACTGTGTCATAAGCTGCTGAAGTGATTGAATGGTTTCTGCTGAAAGTTGTAAACCTGTAGAAGATGTAGAATCACGGCTGTTAGTGGCCGTGAAGGCCTGGGCACCAGAAACAGGAACATCAGGAGCAACCTTTTTTATCATGTACTCATAATCGGCAAGTAAACTTTCTAATTCCAAAAATGCAATAGGAGGATGTCGATTGATTAAGGTGGACTTTAAAGGTGTGTATTCTTCTCTAAGTCCTGAAATCACCAGCATAACTATGTCTTTTTCTTTCATTGGCTCACCAATATTTGCCAAGGCATCAGAATATTCTTGGGCACGTGTAAGGTAGGCAGTATGTGTTTCTTCTGGTTTCATCTCGATTTTAAGCAATTGTGTTTTGAGTGTATATTCTCGTGATGATGAATGTGGTGCATAGACACGCTCTAATGAAAGCCATAGTTCACAAGAAGTATCGCCTTGAACATGCTTGAATGATGATTCAGAAATTGTGGAAAGTAGCAGCATCCGGACATGAGCATCATTTGAGATCCACACAAGATATTCCGGATTTGGAACCTCAATTGTCGGAGGTGGTTCTTTACCAGAAGATGATGAAGGGGCTGTAATGGTTTTAGATGGACAGGGAATAGATCCATCGATGTAGCCAAAGAGACCATTGGTGATTAAAAAAGGTTGGATCATTGTTTTCCAGTAGCCATAATTGGTAGGGCTTAGAGTGAAACCAAATTTGTGGGAGTTGTGATTTGTTTTCTCCACTGTAATGAAGGTTGTGATAGCCATTGATGATCAAAAAGAAAGAAGCTGTTGTGATTACAGCAAAAGAAATTGAAAGGTCAGAATGAAGAAGAACAGTCAAGGGCTCTGATACCATAATAATCTTGGTAACTGATTTGTATAATTGTTATTGTGTGAAAAGAATACAAGGAGATTAAATAGGCAAACAATTTTCATTCTAGTCCCTCTAATATTTAATATCTTATTTACTGTCTAATAAGATGATATGTTACAACTCTTACGGGTTAACTTGCAGAAAGCACACAATCGAATGAAAAATAAAAGTGATCAAAAATAGCCTGAGCCATCTTTCAAGGTGGGACTGTGGGAGATGCAGTCAGTTTTCCTTCAAATTCAGTCTAAACGGCAGAAGAGTTTGGCACAAAGATGCTACGAGAAGTTATCTCCTCGATTTTTTGGGACCAGTAGCATATGAGCTTGCATTACCTGCTCACTCTTGTATACATTCCGCTATTCACGTATCTGCTTAAACCTGCTCGTGGTGATTTTCTCGCTGATACTATTCCATCCTTGCAGATTACTCGAAACTGGAAAGTTGAAACCTGCCCAAATTTTAGCTCATCGTTGGATACATGCTCGCAGATCAACAAAGGAAGCTACGTGGGAAGAGACCATGATCTGAAAGCAAGCCAATTTCCTCATTTTCGCCTAGAAGACAAGTCGCTTTACCGGGAGTTTTAGTAGGAAAGTGGTGCAAAAAGATAGGAAGAGTAATTGCCACTCAGAGTATTGTTCTTGCATATCTTTATTTTAACAATCTAGAATTTTGATTATCGTGCTTTTGTATTTGGAGAACTGCCTATCTAGAATCAGGCCAGTTAATCAAATTTTCCAGCTTCTAACACGTTGCATACTTGCATGTCAGTTGTTACTATCAGGTATAGTGGTAGCATTGTTCTAAACTGCATCCTACTGCGAACAATTAAAGCAACAGTCCTTTTGCATAACAAATTACAAAGCACTAAACCCATTGAGAATAAGATAAACCATCATGAGAAAATATCTATCCTTGTATAAGAAAATTTAAAAATATAAACCTGCTTTGTTCCTCCAACACTGTATGAAATTGCTCTTGAGCTCGACGAGTTGCCTTTTCTATCTTATTCTGCATTTGTTTCATCAAGAGGTGTATTGTAAGTTTCTCAAAGATATAGCTAAAATTATCAAGATCATCTAAAAATGCACCTGCAAAGCAGTTGCTGTTTCAAATGCAACTGTGGGGCTAACAGAATTGCTCCTCTTCATGAATTCAAGAAAGCGGTTATAGCTTTCCATCAAAACCTGTACCTCAGTCACAAAAAAACAACATTAGCAAACCAAAGAGGTAAAACAAAATAAGAAATACCTGAAATAAATAAAACAAGAAAACATGGCAGAGTAATCACAAAAGGGATCATAAAGCATAAGCAATTACATGCAACTGTAGGGCTATCATTTTGTGCTTATCATAGAAAGACCAATAATGCAATCATAGAAAGACCAATAATGCAATCTTATCCTGTGGTCTAGATAGTTCTTAGTGGAGGGATAAAGGCCAAGTTATTCCGGCCGAACGTCTAGAAACAAGATGATGGAAATTTAACTTTTACTAGATTATTTTTAAGAGATATAATACTGCCTGAGTACCAAAGTATGTCCCTGTCAATTCGGCTGAAAGTAGTTTGTGTTGTCATTCAATATTTGAGATCTAAATAGTACAACTAAATCGGGAAGTATGAATTTCCGTGACAAAAGATCCAACACAAAAATATACACAGCATACATACGATGAGGACATCTTTCATGACTCGTATCAAAATATCTAACAGTAATATATGTCCATAACGGAGCTAATCAAGACCCTTTTTCAGTAGAATGCTGCATCAAATGGAGTAGACATAAACCGACTAATAACATCGTTGCTTGCATTCCTGAGTCGTTTGCATGGCTTTCAATATTAGGCACCATCGAGGAATCAGCTCCTCTAATGAGCAAACCCAACCAGCATCACAAGAATGTGAAAGACATATCTTTGGTAAAGAGAGAGATCCATGTGCCCTCAATATGACCTTGTACACTACAATCAAAAGTTTCCTTGCAATCAATAGCAAAACCAATTTCATGATGCTCTAGGGCTAGCATATCACCTCTCTGCTTTAAAATGAACCCTAATTTGGTCAAACCTTAAGTAAAGGGGCACTTATGTTAGCCGTATGTTGTCTTAGGGCCAACTAGGGCTGCCCAGAATTTATTATACAGAAGGCAGGACACCTGATTAGACGGGCTGCTGTAACAGCAGGCATTATTAATTAAAGGGTCAAAAGTTGTCTAACTTGGGGAGCAAGTATGCTAAATAAAAGAAAAACCCTATATATACCTATCTCTTGTACATGTACTTCTTATCACTCAATAAAAGAAAAACCCTAGTTGATTTCCAGATTCTGTTTTATGTGTATGTTAATAATCAGACCCGAGTTCCTAGCAAGTGGTATCAGAGCTAGGTGCTAGGTGCGTCTGTTGCTGCTCATGTTAATGACTTTAATAATCTTATATCCCGGTTATTATTAGTTGATATTGACTTTGATGATGAAGTACAAGCCTTATTACTCTTATCCTCTTTACCAGAGAGTTGGTCAGGATTTGTCACAACCATTAGTAGTTCATCAGGATCTACTAAACTCAAGTTCAACGGCATTCGTGATTCTATCCTAGGTGAGGATATCATCAGGAGTACAGGTGAAGCGAAGCACCGGATGATTCATTATACAGAAGGCAGGAGGATTAGACGGGCTGCTGTAACAGCAGGCCTTGAAAATTAAAGGATCAAAAGTTGTCTAACTTGGGGAGCAAGTATGCTAAACCTGATTATGTAGCCTATATATACCTATCTCTTGTACATGTAATTCTTATCACTCAATAAAAGAAAAACCCTAGTTGATTTCCAGATTCTGTTTTATGTGTATGTTAATAATCAGACCCGAGTTCCTAGCAATGGTTTGCACCCGACCAGATATTGCTCATGTCGTGGGGGTTGTCAGTCGATTCATGTCTAATCCAGAGAAAAAAACATTGGTAATGGGTTAAGTGAATTCTTTGTTATTTGAAGGGTACTCGAGATATGGGGTTGTTTTTCAAGAGAAAAGATGTTATACTCGGAGGTTATATTGATGCTAATTTGGGTGGTTGTAAGGGTACATTTAAGAGTACTACCGGGTATCTTTTTACAGTGGGAGGTAAAGCAGTAAGTTGGATGTCCAGACTTTAGAAAAGTATAGCTTTATCTACAACAGAGGCCAAGTATATGGCAGTTTCAGAGACAAGCAAAGAACTAGTTTGGTTGAAGACTTGGGGAAGCAACAGGCTGATTACTCATTGCTCATTGTACTGTGACAATGAGGGTGCTGTTAAATTGGCGAAAAATCCATTTTATCATGGGAAGACGAAGCACGTCGGGATGAGGTATCATTTTGTGAGAGATCTGATTAGTAAAAAGGCACTATCAGTCCAAAGAACATCTCAGGTACTAGTAATCCAACAGATTTGTTTACCAAGTCTGTGGTGTTGGAAAAACTGAAGCTATGCATAGCTTCAGCTTGGCAGCTGGCCTTTAGGTTAACTAGGGCACACTGAACAACAAATGGGAGTTTGTTAGCCGTATGTTGTCTTAGGCCCAACTAGGGCTGCCCAGAATTTATTATACAGAAGGCATGAGGCCTGATTAGATGGGTTGCTGTCTAACTTGGGGAGCAAGTTTGCTAACCATAATTATGTAGCCTATAAATACCTATCTCTTGTACATGGATTAGTTCACACACATACCGTGTGTGAGATACCACGTTATATCTTCGTGTTATTTATTTTCTGTTTGATTTCCAGATTCTGTTTTGTGTGTGTGTTAATAATCAGACCTGAGTTCCTAACAACTTAGAGAAGAACAAGCCCTGCTATTCTTTGAAGCCCTACATAGTTCTAGACTTCCAGGAATACTTCCGGCCAACTATGGGCAATGCCAATTAAACTTGCCATTCATAATCATCCTATTATTTACCGAACCTTGAGAAACAATAGGAAAAAACAATTTTTTTTATCAAATATGGAACACATTAATAATACTCAAGGAGTCTTTGATTTTCAAAAAGATGAGAGTCCCTAACAGAATATAGATCCCTGTTCAGGATATCAGGGAAAGTCGACCCTTGAACTCTTTAAGTATGTGGCCTAACAGATATTCCAGTGGTTGTTGACTTGTTTCCTAGACTAATATCCAACAAAATAACTATACAAAATAAAACAAGCTAGAAGTTTGTGTGGATAACTGTACAACAGAATATAGAAGACTTGAAACAGGGACATTTAATAGAAGCATTGCAGACAAATGGACATTTTGCACCATATTTGGAAGTAAGACAAAATAGATCAACACTTTAGGATCACAGCGAGAAACCAAAACCATAGCATACGAACAAACATTTTTCACCATAAAAATATATTGTTTTATAATATTAGAAAACATCACCGTGACATGGCAAGGAGATATTGTTGCCAAAAGCCTCCAATCTAGGTTTTCTCCAACGGGTGAATACACAAAGCTAGCACCTAATGCATTCGCCTTCTGTTGATTGCAGACGCTCTGCAAACGAGAAGTCATTTTGCATAAGTAATAAGCAGAATTAAAAAGGCTGACACAAATGCATTCATTATATCTCTCAAAAACAAGAGTATCTGTATGTGAGTTGCAGGACGATATATAGGGAAGAAATACATGAACGTAATATCTATAGTATATGCAAGAACCAGAGGTCAACCAACAGTAATTCTTTTCATGGATTCAAATCAAAAACAGTTAAAATCATCCTAAAAGTCAATTAAAGACAAAACAAAAATCTTCTTCTACTTACATTAACAACTTGGAACTTTATGAAAAAAAAAAATCAACTTATATTTTAGCCAACAGAATTTTGAGTGATTCATAACAAACCTGACAAAGTGAACCTTCAGGGGCCGACAATCCATAGAACTTCAATGTCAGATCACAGTAGACGCTTCTATGTTTGAACTTTGTGGAGATCTGAAGTTGTTCAAATCTACCACATACCATTTCAGTTTCACTCATACTGATAATTCTAGCAGCAGCTTGACCAATGGACACGACTACCATGCGCTGTGTCATATTTAGCATCTCTTTCCCTGACTGTGATGTCAAGTCCTCATCTGGTTGGAAACTCAATAAATTATTAATTGCTTGCCATTCTTCTTTGCTTAACCTGTCCACAACATTTTGAGATCCTTCGGATTCATCTTGCTCCAGGGTATCAGTTGGAGCAGAACGCCTGAATGGAAAGACACAGTAATAGGATGTAACAATATGATTACTTAATTTGTATAAAAAAGGTCAGTAAAATAAGATCATGAAAATAAAAAACTACTGCAGATTTTCAGAAAGAAAATGGAAGGAATAAAAAGAAAGGGATTAGTTTCCTGGAATGTAAGAAACTTTGAACGAATGTCTATAGTAGGAAATAACTAAAGTTGTGTGTATTGTATGTAAGAATTTCGTTTCAACCAATTAAAATCTGACAAGTGGCACCTGTATATGGTTACCACGTATGTTTTCTTACATACGATAAACATTTTTTCGAGTTGCTTACATACAATACACACAACTTTAGTTTTTTCCTACTATAGACATTCGGTCAAAGATAGTTACATTCCAGGAAACTAATCCCAAAAAGAAACTTCTGAAGATAGAGAGATTAGCCGACCATCCGAACGAGAACCAACTATTCTTTTTAAGCATCCGCTGCTCGGCTTCTTCCTTCGATTTTACAGATTCAACTTTTGCATGTGCAAGGAACCTGAAAGATCAACACATAATCTCCAGAAAGATCACAATCAAAAAAAAAAAAAAAAAAACAGTACTTACAATCAAAGCAATTAATAGCATAAAAACTAGAATCACAATCACATACCTCCATAAAAGAATTACTTTGGGGTCAAGATCTCTCTCAATACTTCTGAGTTCCGGGTCATTTGAATCTGACAACTCTTGCAATGAAGCAGCATAAAGCTGGATATATCGCCTACGAAGACGGCTGAAGTGTTGAATCTGGGCCCAAGATAGCCTATAGCTGAATTATCGAGCATGGAATAATTCAGTATTGGACAACTAAAAAGTAAAACATATAACAGAAAGATACTGCCAATGGGGTTGGTGGCCCATTTGTAAGGTCTTTGACCTTGGGAGGATCCACCTGGGTTCGAGTCCCACTTCCCACATTTGTGGGGTGGATTAATAGTGGGGTTTTCAAGAGTCCTGGCAGGCATGCGTGTAATATTTAGAAATAGGAGTAGGATAGAATGCCGTTCAAAAAAATAAATAAATAAATAACAGAATTATACTGGTTGAATTATGTGAATTAGCCTGTACCAAAATATAAGTAAAAAAAAAAGGAGGAAGAGACAAACATCTACCCTGATTTCATCAGTTGCTTCTATATTATAAAACTGGAGATGTACTGATGTGACTAATTTATACCCATTACCCACATCATTATTGGCTATTTATTTATATGTTTTAAGTCGTTTTCGTGTACATTTGGCGCATTTATGGTGTTTGTTAGTGGTTTCAGGCTCTAACAGGTTATGCGTTCATTTGGTGCATTTTTGGAAGACTTATTGGCCTAGAAGTGTTTTATGATGTCTAAGAGTGGATTCGTGTAGGAGAAAGGATCAAAGTTGCGAGTTAAAAGTTGAAAAATGAAAGATCGGTGATTATAGGTTGACTGCGACGCAGTGGATGCGTACACATGCCCACTGCGCCGCAGTGGTCACACATTCTCGAACGATTTGAAACAGTGAGTTTTGGCTGCGCAGCAGTGGTCGTAATCGAGGATCACTGCGCCGCAGTGATCATGAAAGTCAACGGAGACAAGTCATAAGGCATGACTGCGCCGCAGTGGTAGGTGTGTACGAAGCCACTGCGCCGCAGTCACCCAGTTTGCACGCGTAGATTTGGGCAGAGATATTTGACTGCGACGCAGTGGAGGCCATCACATGACCACTGCGCCGCAGTGGGAGACTGGTCAACAAAAGTCAACGGCCGACTTAAAGCCTTATTTTTCAAAGGGTATAAATATAAACCCTAGGCACGAATTTCAAGGTATTCAAATTCTTTCTAGGAGCTGCTCTATCAGGATTCTTCCTTCTCCAATCAAGTGTTACACTTAGGCGGACTCATCGAAGATATTACGGGCACCCATCTAGATCGTATCTACATTATTGTCTTGCAATTTATTTTCTTCAAACAACTGGTACCTCATGTTTCTTTTCCATTTCTTTGATTATTGCGAATTGATCATGAGTGGCTAACTGTTTAATCATCCACCTTGATGAAACGAGACGAATAATGTGATTGCTATATTTTTAATTCAAAAGGGTTTGTTTAATTATCGTTGTTCCGTGATCTTGATGATTTTAATTCTTTTCAATTAATTAATTTCGATATTGGTTGCATATGATTCTTCGTTGGTGGTACCAGTTGAATGTGTATGTGATTTTAAAACGGTTACTTGTCAATAAGTAATTATCACTAGTTCATGGTATGATAGTGAATATCATTTTAAGAAAAGATTAAATTTGTCAACGTGATTGATATCGGTTGGTGGTACCACGTTATTATCACATAGGTTCAATTGATAATTTGATTAGTCAACAAAAACTGATATTTAGGAGGATTGTCTTGGTCTTGGTGGTACCGGCTTGGGTAATTCAACTAGTAGTTAGGTGATTCGATAATATGTTCACGGTTGGTGGTACCACGTGAGTAGTATAATCTTGTCACGACCATCTTTCAAACTCTAGAGAATTTGTTACTCATCAAATGCAATCACATTTGAAGTCAAGGGAAGTCAAGGTGGATGACTTTTAATTATATCTTCTGAACTTGTCTTTTAATTTTATGTAATCATTTTGCAAATCAATTTATTTAATTGTCAAAAGGTGAATTTTCAAGCAACACCTGTTTTCCAAACCATTTAACAAGCAACTAATCATTTCACAGTCCCTGAGAACGAACTCAGACTTACCTCTTAACTATATTACAGACGATCGGGTCCACTGCCCGTGAGTGCGTAGTAGTTAGTTCTTTGGTAGTTTTCGTTTATAAATTTAAAGCTCGATTTTGCACATCAAGTTTTTGGCGCCGCTGTCGGGGATTCTGTGTCGATTTAGTTGTTTATTTAGTGGTTTGATCCTTCTTCACGCGTAAGGAAGTTAATTGCTTTATTAGTTTAGACTTGTTTATTTGAATTATCACAGGTGCATTTGACGCGTGGTGTTAGTTGTGTTTTGCAGGATACTGCAATAGTTGATTTTGCGTTCTTCAGGGAGACCTCTTTTTAGTCCACTAAAAACCCCACCTAGACGTAGGATCAACTACACGGCACCACCAGATTGGGACGAAGAAGGCTTCTTTCTTGAGGAATTCTTTGACCTTGCACTTGTAAAAGAAGAGATGGGTGACAATCCGCCAATAGATCCGAATGATATCAAGTATGGAGACCGAACCCGCAATATCCTTTCGGCTCATGGTTCCGCTATTAGAACATCGGCGGTCGACCAGAACTTTAATTTGAAACCGAATCATTTAAAGAGCATCGAGGAACAAAAGTTTGATGGAAAGAAGAAGTGGGATCCATATAAGCACTTGGAGAGGTTTGAGAAGTTGGCACGGCTCTACCAATATGGCCAAAACCAAATGAATGTCGTGAAACTTGAAACTTTTCCTATCACTCTTACCGGAGAAGCCGAGGATTGGTTTAATGATCTTCCCGAGAATTCAATTACAACTTGGGATCAACTCAAGGAAGCTTTTATTGGAGAGTTTTACTCGGTTAGAACTCAAAGGCAATTGGAGAACTTGATTAGGTCTTTCATGCAAGAAGATGGGGAAGATGTGGTAGATGCATGGATCCGCTTTAAAGAGATGTTGGTGAATTGTCCGGGTCATGATTTGACCAAGGAGAAATATGTTGAGTTGTTCTTTGATGGATTGACCAAGGCTTCAAAAAGAGAGATGGGATATGCTTTTGGTGGAAGTTTTAGCAAGATCACTCCAAATGAAGGTTTTGACATTTTGGAGAGGATGGTGAAAGATAATGCGGCCATGGATGATAAGAGGTTCATGAAGAATGAGAGCCGATTCAAGCAAAACAAGGTTGGAAGGGCCGATGGAAGCAATAGTTCTAGTGTAATTGATGAGATTCAAGCTTTATCGGCAAAGATGGATAAAGGTTTTGCTAACCAAGAAGCGAGGTTTGGATATCTAGAGCGAGATGTGAAGGTGCTAGCTGCTAGCTGATGGATGCTAGCTGATGGATGTGACCATTGTGGAGACATACACTATTCCGAAGAGTGTCCCAACCGGGGACCTGAAGATGTCAACTTTGTTCAGAATCAGCAAGGAGGTTTTCAGAGGAACACCGGTTTTCAGAATCGGTCATCAGGTAACAATTCCTATAACTCTTCTTTTCCTGCTAATACATCTCGTTTTTCTGGTAACAGGTGGCAAAAGAGCAACTATCAAAGTCAGCCACAGCAGCAGGAGACTAAGCAAAGCCAAGGATCGAGTTCTTCCTCTTCTATTACTGATCCTAATGCCGAGCTGAGAGAAATGATGAAGCAAATGATGAGTAATCAGATTAAGACGAACACAAGTATCCAGAACATAAGGGAGGATACTCGGGAGTTGAGTGAGAGGCTAGACAGGATTAATGGCAAGGTGGAAATAAATGCCAAGAACCAAGATATTAACTTTAAGGATCTTGAAAGTAGGATGGCGGCTCTATCTAGGCCCCAGGGTGCTTTGCCTAGTAACACTCAGCAGAATCCAAAGCAAAATCAAGGATCGAGCAGTAATCAGAAGTACACTCCACCACCTGTTCGTCAGGAGCAAGCGAAGGCCATTACTACTCGTACAGGTAGATCCTATCCCCCTCCTCCTGATCCTAATGTTGTTGTTTCAGATGTGCAGGATACAGGAAATGAAGAAGCTGAAGATGTGGATGAGGAGATTGTGATGGAAGATCAACCGACTGTGAAGACTCCGGTTACCCAACCAAAACCGGCAGCAACACCCGAGGCTAAGCCATATAAGCCTAAGGTTCCATTTCCACAGCGGTTCAGGAAGGCCAAATTAAAGGAACAATATGATAAATTTGTTAACATGATTAAAAATGTTCATATTAATGTGCCTTTAGTTGATTTGATACAGGGAATGCCCAACTATGCGAAGTTTATCAAGGAACTCGTTACAGACAAGGGAAAGATGGATGAGGTGAAGGCGACATATCTCAATGCTGAGTGTTCTGAGTGTTCTGCTATCTTGCAGAATCAACAGATTCCGCCTAAGCTTGAGGATCCAGGGAGTTTTCTTATAACTTGTTCCATTCGTACTTTGACTTGTAAGGCTTTAGCAGATTTAGGTGCAAGTATTAATTTGATGCCTTACTCGGTTTGGAGTAAGTTGGCTTCCGGTATCTTGAGACCTACTCGTATGAGTATAAGACTAGCTGACCACTCTTTTCAGTATCCCATTGGGATTGCTGAGAACATGACTGTCCAAGTAGGTCATATAGTCTTTCTTGTTGATTTTGTGATCCTGGAAATGAAAGAAGACACTAAGGTACCCTTGATTTTAGGTAGACCATTCCTTAACACCGCTGATGCTATCATCCGGGTGAAAGATAAGGAAATTTCATTGGGTGTGGGTACGGATAGAATAGTGTTTAATGTTGAACGATCTATTAAGCATTCTTACTCAACTGATGAATCTTGTTTCAGGATTGACGTCATCGATGATGCTTTGGATCAAGAGTTTCAGGAATTCATGGAGACAGAAGTTGATGAGGAGCTCGTTTGCTTGGGAGCTGGAGACATTGGTGATGATGACTTGTTTGCAGAGGTGATGGCGCTTGATGAGGATGAGACACCTCCAGAAAATGAGAGCTTTGAAAAGGTTGTTGCTGATGGAAGCTCAAGGGTGCCAAACTCAGTTGATGTACCCCCTACTGATCTGGAGCTCAAGCCATTGCCTGCCCATTTGGAGTATGCCTACTTGGCAGGTAAATCCTCTTTACCCGTTGTCATCTCGTCCGCACTTTCGAGTGACGAGAAGAATCTTTTAGCCGTGCTTAGAGCTCATAAGCGGGCTTTTGCTTGGAAAACCACCGACATTCCAGGTATTAGTCCTGATTTTTGCATGCATAAGATAGATTTTGTTGATGATGCTAAGCCCGTTGTCCAGAGACAAAGGAGGCTTAACCCGAATATGGAGGAGGTGGTTAAGAAGGAAGTGATTAAGCTTTTAGATGCGGGTATCATTTTCCCGATAGCTGATAGTTCTTGGGTAAGTCCCGTCCACTGTGTTCCCAAAAAATGGGGCATGACGGTTATTGAAAATGAAAATAAAGAACTTTTGGCCACTAGGACTGTCACGGGTTGGCGGGTTTGCATAGATTACCGTATGTTGAATGATGCCACCCATAAGGATCACTTTCCCCTCCCATTTATTGATCAAATGTTGGAAAGACTTGCCGGAAATGCATACTTTTGTTTCTTGGATGGGTTCTCCGGGTATTTTCAAATACCCATCGACCCGAAAGACCAAGAAAAGACCACTTTCACATGCCCATTTGGTACCTTTGCTTACCGGCGAATGCCGCTTGGTTTGTGTAATGCCCCGGGCACCTTCCAAAGGTGCATGATAGCTATTTTCTAGGACATGCTTGAAACCTCAATGGAGGTCTTCATGGATGATTTCTCGTTTTCGGAGATTCCTTTAGGTCTTGTTTGCATAACCTAGATAAGATGTTGACTAGGTGTGAAAAGGCTCATCTAGTTTTGAATTAGGAGAAGTGTCACTTCATGGTGACCGAGGGAATTGTCCTAGGTCAAAAGGTGTCTAGGGCCGGAATAGAAGTGGATAGGGCTAAGATTGATGTGATAGCCAAGTTACCCCCGCCTTCAAATGTGAAAGGGGTACGTAGTTTCCTTGGCCATGCCGGTTTCTACCGGAGATTCACTAAAGATTTCTCTAAGATCACTCGTCCGATGACCCACTTGTTGGAGAAGGACGTCCCTTTTGTTTTTGATGAATCTTGTTTAAGTGCTTTTCAGGTATTGAAGGATAAGTTGACCAATTCTCCCATTATGGTGGGACCGGATTGGAATTTACCGTTTGAGCTGATGTGTGATGCAAGTGACTATGCTGTAGGAGCGGTGCTTGGGCAAAGGGATGATAAGCATTTCAAGCCAATTTACTATGCTAGTAAAACCTTGAATCCCGCCCTGCAAAACTACACCACTACAGAAAAGGAGTTACTCGTGGTAGTCTTTGCATTTGATAAGTTTCGGTCATATCTTGTATTAAGTAAAACTGTTGTTTTCACTGACCACTCTGCTTTGAAGTATTTGTTTTCTAAGCAAGATGCAAAGCCTAGACTGATTCGATGGATTCTGTTGTTGCAAGAATTTGATATCGAAATCAAGGATAAGAAAGGTGCCGAGAACTTAGCTGCTGATCATTTGAGCCGGTTGGAGGATCCGAACCGAGAAGAGCTTCAAGATGGGGAGATTAAGGATCACTTCCCCGATGAATATTAGAATGTCATTTCTAGTTCTGATGAAGCTCCTTGGTTTGCTGATATTGCTAATTATTTGGTTGCAGGTGAAATACCAAATGATTTCTCGGGTCAACAGAAGAAGAAGCTCATATCGGATGCTAAGCATTATTACTGGGATAACCCATATCTGTTTAGAATTTGTGCAGATGGTATGGTCAGGAGATGTGTTGCAGGAGGTGAGACTAGAGAGATTTTGGATGCTTGCCATTACGGGCCAACCGGAGGTCACTATGGTCCGTCAGTTACAGGTAGAAAGGTTTTTGATGCAGGTTTCTATTGGCTGACAATCTTCAAAGAGGCCCAAACGTTGGTTGAAACCTGTGACATTTGCCAACGCCAAGGAAGCATCACAAAAAGGAATGAAATGCCACAGCAAGGGATTCAGGTATGTGAAGTTTTCGATATTTGGGGCATAGACTTCATGGGACCATTCCCACCGTCTAACAAGTCCCAATACATCTTAGTTGTTGTTGACTACGTGTCTAAGTGGGCTGAAGCCAAGGCTTTGCCTACAAACGATGCGCGGGTAGTCATAGATTTTTTAAAACAGTTGTTCAGTAGGTTTGGTTGCCCTAGAGCCTTAATTAGTGATCGTGGAACGCATTTTGCTAATCATCAATTAGATAAGGTTCTTAAACGTTATGGTGTTCATCATTACTTTTCAACTTCTTATCACCCACAGACCAGTGGTCAAATGGAGAACACCAACAGGGCTTTGAAAAGAATTTTGGAAAAAACGGTCGGGGATAACCCCAAGGTTTGGACAAAAAAGTTAGATGACGCCTTGTGGGCATTTAGGACCGCTTTTAAGACGCCTATTGGCACGACGCCATATAAGTTGCTCTACGGTAAGAATTGTCATTTGCCGATTGAATTAGAGCATAAGGCGTATTGGGCTTTGAGAAATTTGAATCTAGACATGATGGAGGCCGGTGAACTTAGGTTGTTACAACTCTATGAGCTCGATGAGCTTAGATTGGGAGCTTATGAGAATTCCCGGCTTTATAAAGGAAAGACCAAAATTTATCATGACAAAAGGATCCGCAAGAAGGAATTTAAGATTGGTGCAAAAGTGTTGTTTTTGTCAAAGTTTAAAACTAAACAACCGAAATTGACTTCTAGGTGGATAGGTCCTTTTGTGATTAAACATGTGTATCCGTCCGGTTATGTCGAATTGTTTAAAAGGGATGGGAATGGATCTTTTATTGTGAATGGTCATCGTTTGAAATTGTATGTGGAAAAAGAACAGGAGGAGGGGACGATTGAGGAGGTCCCCATTTTTGAATCGGAAACTTAGAAGATGGTCGAGTCTAGCTCTAGACTCGTAAATAAATTAAGCGCTTATCGGGAGGCAACCCGTGTTTGACTTGTTTCATTTTTAAATTTTTTTAGTTAGATTTAACTTATTTTGTCAAGAAAAGTGCAGGTGCAAAATTGGAGGTGAAACTGATGAAGGTAAGTAAGTTAGAAAAAAAATTTTGTAAGTGAAAAAGTTGGTTTCGGAACAGTAATATTTGGCTGCGCCGCAGTGGTAGGTGTGCATACACCACTGCGCCGCAGTCATACCAATCGTAATGGATTTTTGCCAAAACCCCCACTGCGCCGCAGTGAGGGTGTGAATGGGGTCACTGCTCCGCAGTCCCCACCTTTTGTGTCCGAAGTGCTTTGTGACCCACTGCGCCGCAGTGGGCATGTTTGACTGGTCAAAGGGCTGGGTAATAAAGTAAGGAATGAGGATAAGTTTTTATTTACCACAAAATTTCAAAACTTTCCTTTTCTCTCAAACAAAAGAAACGAACGGGTATACAGTAAAACCCTATAAAGCTTCCGAAAAACCCTCTAATCCACCCTCAAATCTGCTAGTTTGATTCTTCATCTCTTAGATTATCATACATTCTCATCTATAATGGCAAGAGAGGTAAGATTTCTTGACTTTTCTTTTCTTTTCTTTTATTTTCATTTTTATTTGAGTTTTAGCTTTGTAATTGTAAATTTAATGGATGGGTTTTGATAGTTTGATGTTAGTAAAGCCAATGGGACGGTTAATCTCTCATTAAAAACACTTGTTGTTCCAGATTTGATTTTTAAATTAAAAACTAGGGTTTTGAAAATTTGGGGATTTTTGATAAACGAGTGTGGGGGAGGATTAATGACTCAATAAGTGTTTTGGTAAAGGTTTAATGATACTGGAAAGATAATTGATTACCCGGGAAAATTGGCTTTGTGTAGTTTGAATATTCGAAATTGCCCGGAATCCCCTGACCACTGCACCGCAGTGGATGGTGTACTTATGCCACTGCGACGCAGTGGCACTTCTTTGATTGGGACGAACTTTAACCCCCACTGCGCCGCAGTGAGGGGTGATGTAGACCCACTCCTAAGAGATGAAATTGTTCGTAATTTTTAGTTTTTCGGTTTTGTTGAAATATGGTCTTGCGTTGCACTTCTCTTATGTTTTGTTGTTTAATTGGTATATTTGCAAACCGCCGAAGAACGTCGTCAAGCACAAGAAGGTCAAGGGAGTCGTCCCGCTCCTAAGAGATCTCGAAAGCAAGTTCAAACGCCGGTTTTGCTTTGTTTTGACGAGATAAATGAAAGGCATGCATACTTGAACTTCGAGCAGATACCTCAGCCCCACAAGAACAATTACTTGAACAAGTTGTACAAGATCTTTAGGCACAAAGTGTGCCCACCAAAGTTTTTGCCTCAATTTTACATTCAATACTTTGGGCTCGCAGATGATTTTAAGGAGTGGTTTTCGCTTGGAATGCGAGTGGGCAATAGAGTTGTCAACTGTAATATTTGGGATAACGTTTTCTTGAATCGAGAGCCGGTTTATCGGGAACTTTGCTTGGAGTTTTATTCCACGTTGAGATTGACTAAGGAGTTAAGTAAAGTTAAAGATATTTTCGAAGAAAGGATTGTTATGTTTATGTGCGGGGGAGTTCAAAGGAGGGCTTCAATAGCCGAGTTTGGAGTATATGTGGGCATGTATACTATGCAGGAGCTTGGTACCCCAGCTTTTAGGGAATTGTTGAGGAAGGGGTATCGTGTAAAAGCGGATTTGGATGATGGTGAGTCTATTCAGGCGTATTGGTCTCGGATCTCGGGTGGTGATGAATGGGTTTCGGGAGGTTATGTTAGTGTGAACAGGATTCAAAGTGTAAGATTGCGCTTGTTGCATCGGATCTTGGTGACCTCATTCATTCAGAGGTCATCACATTGGGATAAGGCGTACATGTTAGATTTATGGTTGATGAAGTTGTTCACGGAAGGTTCTCCCCGGAAGTTTGCTCTTCCTCCTATGGTCTTGTTGGATTGGATGTGTAATCATTCTGATTCCGAGCTTGTGTTGGGGCACTTTATTACTCGGATCTACAAGTATATGGGGATTTTCGATTCGGAGGATTGTCAGACCTATTTGTCCATTCCAGTGTATCAGGTTGAGTTTACTCGTCAGGATTTGCTTAGGGCGAGGATTCTCAGGAAGAAGGAAGGGAATATTCCTGATAGGTTGGCTGAAGATGCAGGAGAGATTGGATCACCACCATCGGAGGATGATGAGGATGAGGATATGGAGGATGCTCCGCAGGAGCCTCAACCTCAGCCACAGCCACAGCCACAGCCACCGCCACCGAGGAGGCGTGGCCATACTGATATTGATCTGACACCTTTGACCACGCAGTTGCAGGAGATATACGAGGGTCAGCAGTCTAGTGCTCGAGCTTTTGCAGATTATCAGCGCCGGATGGATATGGAGGTCTCATGGTTGGGTTCGCAGAATGCCCGCATTAACTATACGCTTGGATATTATCAGCCGATGTGGCAGACCCAGTTTGAGGGGAGACAGTATGTGCCACCAGCGGAGATTCCTGCTTTTGACCCACCACCCGTCCGTGTGCCACCTTATAGACAGGATGGCGGATCTTATTTTTCTACACCTGCTCAGATGGACTTCTTTTCTCAGCCCCATGATTTGGGAGGCTCTCCTAGGGGGCCGGTCCAGTTCGGGCGTTACACGGGTGGGGATGGTGGTATTTCTACTTCTATGCCTTCTTTCTTTGCAGGTACTGGTTCGGGTTTTGCTGATGCTGCTACTGGTTCTGGACATGTTGGTGATCAGCCAGATACAGGTTATGGAGGTAGTGGATCGGGACAGGAAGAAGACCGCAACTGGGTGACAGATCTTTTTGCACCGCCCAGTTTCACGCGTCCCAGCCATTATGATTGATGATGCTAGAAGGTGATGACTTCCGTCCGGAACCGTGGGATGGGGTCATGTGATGGTTATTTGGTATTCATTCATGTTGGTGTTTTGGATGAATGTACTTGATACTATTTCTCTCTTTCCTTTTTATTTCTGTAGTATCCACCCTGCGGGGTGATGAGACATTGAACTTGTTTGCTTTTATTTTCTTAGGTTTGTTTGTTGATTGCAAGAACAATAGCTTGATATGGTGCTTGTTATTATGACTTGATTGTTGATGTGTTATGAAGCAGGTATTGATGGTTGTAGTTCCACCCAAGTGTGGGGGGAACCCCTTGCTTGTTGATTTTGTGATGGTGTGCGTATGCTGGCAGTAAGTTCAGCGCCATAATTGTCTTGCTATATTTGATGCACACACAACTCTCGCACCTTCCGTTTTGGCACAAGTTGTTTATCCCGCCTACCAAAGTGTCCTTCCTATTTCGGAAGTGCCATTTGTAATACGGGGTCGATAACTTGTTTCAAAACGAAATGTGTCCTAATTCCGGTATGTGCTTTTATTTTTCTATGTCGCTTACCCCTATTTCCTTTCGTTTGACCGAATATGGACATTGAGGGCATTGTCCATCTTAAGTGTGGGGGGGTGGCAAATAGGTTTAAGCTACCGGGTATATCACTTTTGTTGTTTTGTCATTGAGATTTCTATCAGTTTTGTTGATATGTCCCTCTCGTGGGCCTTTGGATTCTATCTAGAGGTTTGAGTTTCTCTTTTGAACTCTTAACTGTGATGTGCATGTTTGAAACTGGTATTATCAATTTGGCGGGATAATAGAAGTTGATATGATTTTTAAACTTGAGTTGAACTTGTCCTTGTGGTAAATTGCTTCTGACACTTAATTGATTACGTATTAAGCAATTTTACTACCAAATTTTTCCTTGGCAAAAGATTTTAATTGGCTAAGTATGTCCTGAACAGTTATTTGGCTAGTCTCTTGGGATTGATATCATTACTTGCATGCTCATATATACCCAAAACACCCAAATTGTGAGATTTCATCATTTCATATATAGTTGTTCAGGTGACGGTTTTGGCTTGTTTGCTTCGTAAATACGTCCCTCTCTTAGGCCCTTGGATTTATTCGGGAGTAACGGTATTCATTTTTGATGCCCTGCACTAAGATGTGCATGTTTGAGGTATTTCTAAGCCATTTTCGGGTTCTTCTATTGGTAAGAGTGTGCCGGTGATGTGTTGATTCTAGAACTTGGCCCGGTGATCGTGACGAGTACAGTGGATGACGAATTGGCATTTAGGTTTGACCATACATTTTTCTTTCTTTCTTTTCACTTGTCTTTTGTATATCCCTTTTCACCTATACAACCTTATACACATACATATACTTGTCACAATTTCCCCTTTCTTTGCATACCTTAGATAATCATATACGCCCATACATTCTTTGTAATTTAGCCTTTGATCCCTGTATAAATCACCATTACATGTAAATTTAACCAACTATACCGTAGTCTAATCTGGGGGGCCGTTGATTGTCATGGTTTGTTTGGATGGTTTGGGAGAGTTTCATGGGTTGATTTGTGGAAATATTCTTGTCTATAAGAATACGAGAACGGGTTAAGTTATTGAAGATTTTCTTGGATTGTTCAAACAAAGAAAGTGAAGAGTTATAGACATGTTATCATTGTAAGAGGATATTTACTAGTAGAGTAAAAATGGTTCGAAAAGAATAAAGAGAATTGAAAAACAGAAATAGAAAAATATATAAAAAAAAAAAGGAGAACTTGGGCTACTAGTAGATATTTCTCATTTCCAAATGTCTAGAAAGTTTGTTGTATTATTTTGGAAGATTTGGTTGTTTGTAAGTTGTTTGAAGTTGATACACCACAATGGTGTCGGGTTTACTTGGTGCTTTGGAGGTGTGTTCGCGGGATGGCAACTTAAAGGTTGGTGGTTTGTTGGCAATCAATGTTATGAGTTTAATTAGACTATATTATGCATTCTAACATATACCATATATTTTTCATTTTATCATCTCATCATTAACCTACATCCATATATCCCGTTTGTTCATATTCATATACGTAGCCTTAGTTTAACAATCCAACCACCCGTTATGCCTATTTTGACGATGTACTTGATCCTTGCGCCATAATGGTGAAGTGACGATCCTAGTTCAAGCCTATGGTAAAAGAGTATACATCACGACTAAGCTATGAGTGATTCTTCATATATTCAACATCGAAAGTAAGTTTGTTGGAGTAGAATGATATTGGTAGGATCGTTTGTTTCATTTATGCTTAATTGATTATAGTGGCTTACGGATTGTTCAGGTATTGTCAAACATTTCGAGTTTTCATTTAAGATTAAAACTGCTTCACCCGCCTTATTGTCATTTGACATGCTTGGTGTTGCTTCTTTTTGAAACTTGTAGTTTGTTTTGATAGTTTGATTGTCAAGGAATGTTTACTTTAAGTTTGGATTTGCTTGAGGACAAGCAATGCTCAAGTGTGGGGGGATTTGATGTGACTAATTTATACCCATTACCCACATCATTATTGGCTATTTATTTATATGTTTTAAGTCGTTTTCGTGTACATTTGGCGCGTTTATGGTGTTTGTTAGTGGTTTCGGGCTCTAAACAGGTTACGCGTTCATTTGGTGCATTTTTGGAAGACTTATTGGCCTAGAAGTGTTTTATGATGTCGAGAGTGGATTCATGTAGGAGAAAGGATGAAAGTTGCGAGTTAAAAGTTGAAAAATGAAAGATCGGTGATTATAGGTTGACTGCGACGCAGTGGATGCGTACACATGCCCACTGCGCCGCAGTGATCACACATTCTCGAACGATTTGAAACAGTGAGTTTTGGCTGCACAACATTGGTCGTAATCGAGGATCACTGCGCCGCAGTGATCAAGCAAGTCAACGGAGACAAGTCATAAGGCATGACTGCGCCGCAGTGGTAGGTGTGTACGAGGCCACTACGCCGCAGTAACCCAGTTTGCACGCGTAGATTTGGGCAGAGATATTTAGCTGCGACGCAGTGGAGGCCATCACATGACCATTGCACCGCAGTGGGAGACTGGTCAACAAAAGTCAACGGCCGACTTAAAGCCTTATTTTTCAAGGGGTATAAATATAAACCTCTGGCACGAATTTCAAGGTATTCAAACTCTTTCTAGGAGCTGCTCTATCAGGATTCTTCCTTCTCCAATCAAGTGTTACACTTAGGCGGACTCATCGAAGATATTACGGGCACCCATCTAGATCGTATCTACATTATTGTCTTGCAATTTATTTTCTTCAAACAACTGGTACTTCATGTTTCTTTTCCATTTCTTTGATTATTGCGAATTGATCATGAGTGGCTAACTGTTTAATCATCCACCTTGATGAAACGAGACGAATAATGTGATTGCTATATTTTTAATTCAAAAGGGTTTGTTTAATTATCGTTGTTCCGTGATCTTGATGATTTTAATTCTTTTCAATTAATTAATTTCGATATTGGTTGCATATGATTCTTCGTTGGTGGTACCAGTTGAATGTGTATGTGATTTTAAAACGGTTACTTGTCAATAAGTAATTATCACTAGTTCATGGTATGATAGTGAATATCATTTTAAGAAAAGATTAAATTTGTCAACGTGATTGATATCGGTTGGTGGTACCACGTCATTATCACATAGGTTCAATTGATAGGAGGATTATCTTGGTCTTGGTGGTACCGGCTTGGGTAATTCAACTAGTAGTTAGGTGATTCGATAATATGTTCACGGTTGGTGGTACCACGTGAGTAGTATAATCTTGTCACGACTATCTTTCAAACTCTAGAGAATTTGTTACTCATCAAATGCAATCACATTTGAAGTCAAGGGAAGTCAAGGTAGATGACTTTTAATTATATCTTCTGAACTTGTCTTTTAATTTTATGCAATCATTTTGCAAATCAATTTATTTAATTGTCAAAAGGGGAATTTTCAAGTAACACCTGTTTTCCAAACCATTTAACAAGCAACTAATCATTTCACAGTCCCTGAGAACGAACTCAGACTTACCTCTTAACTATATTACAGACGATTGGGTCCACTGCCCGTGAGTGCGTAGTAGTTAGTTCTTTGGTAGTTTTAGTTTATAAATTTAAAGCTCGATTTTGCACATCATGTACTTTGGACTTAAATGGTCAAACAAGTCATCTTTTGAAACCAAAAATGGTATAACAGAAAACAAGAGTGGAGTGTTAACTTCTCTAAAAAGTAGAAAGATAATATATTGGCTCTTAATTTTAGAAGTAAATGTCGAATATGGTCATCAAAGCGTATCATTGACCAAGGAAGATCAAAAACCATCTATTAATTTTAAAGGATGTATAGAAAAAAAAATTACCACATTTTCTTCTGCTGCAATGCGGCTTGAGCAGCATAACTCCACCACATTTTAGGACCCTCCGTGACAGACACCGCCGGCCTTAGATGTGACATCTCCACATATGACTTGTATCTTGATATAACCTCAAGGAGCCGTATCCAGTCATGATACTGCGCCTGTAAGAAGATATTTTTAAATCAATTCATTAAAGATATGGATACTCATTTTACATATCTTGCCTAAAAGAAGGAACGTGAGATAATAATTTTCCTATTCTAAAAGACTTCAAACAAAAAACTAAAAAGCATGCACAGATATAAAGAAGTCAGAAACTATCACCTCAGTGAGTGTCAAAGAAACGTCACCAAGGATAAGATGGGCCTCCTCAAAAGGCATTTCGGGATCAGTTCTCTCCAGATTTCCCAGACGGTGATACTTGAGAACACCATTGATTGGTGAAACTAAGTAGTTTCGATCTTGGGCCCATGCAGAAACTCCATGACCATTGGCAGGTTCATTTATTCCATCTTCGAATATCTAACATTCATGAAAAGTGAAGTCTTAGAAATCTAGAACATGCCGAAGTAAGGGTATTTCTCTACAGCCATTTATTTATGCAAAGAATATTATATATAATTATATATATATATATATAGGTTCTAGTTTAAATAAAACAAGTATTAAAGTAAAACAAATAAAACAATAAGTTTCTCTTCATGAAAATCACCGTGCATCATAAAAATCATCGTGCATCAATATATATATTTATGCTTCGTGAATCAATTTTATCATTGATCTAAGGTTCAAGATCTTGTGTTATATGTTTTACTTTAATACATGTTTTACAATAACCAACCCCTATATATATATATATATATATATATATATAACCTCCCCCTTTCTTAAATGATATAAGAGCATACCTCGACCCAATCCTTAGGACTGAGATCTTCCCATTTCTTATTCACATTCCAAGGAGGTCTGTTAGAATCGTGATACATAGCAAGCCTTTCAAGTTGCAATGACTGCAGCAACAAAAATGAGATATCAGAAAAGCAGACTTAGAAGTTTTTGACAAGTGAGCATGAAAAACAACCTTTCGCAGTTTATCTAAAGCACCACTGGTGTCGAATGTTTCATTCCCCTGCTCATCCACTGTAAAAGCAGCAAGTTTTGCCAGAGTAATACCAACAGCAAAAGGATGTCCTGGATTGCTGAACATACACAAGTTTTTCTAATTAAACAAAGGCTGGTAAAGCAACATAAGAAAAAAGCTTTAATCAATATAGGAAAGGAAACCAACTCCAATATATGAATGTACACCAACCTTACAGAATCCTCATATCTGACATGGACATTCCCGATCGAGATTTTAAGATTGCCTATTATTGTACCAATCAAAGAGCTCAACCATGAGTTTCCGGCAGCCGGCTGCAAACAACAAAGATAGCATTTGATAATAATGAAAGCAATGCCAGCACATAGAATAAAACAACTGTACACTGAAGATACTTTTGGTAACTGTTATTCGTATTCTACAAAGAAATGAAGTGAAAGAATCACACAAAAGGATATGAATGAAATTAGAGAAACTACTATTGTAAAAGGCTAGTTGTTAAGAAACATAGACAATCATGGTACTGACACAAACAACACTTAAGTGCGTACATTTCCAAGCTTTGATTTTGATATTGCATCTAAAGTTGCCGACTCGGCTTCCTGCAAAGCAGTTGAATATTCAGCAAAAAAGTCTATTAAAATACAGTGGAAATTCACAAAAAAAATAAATAAAGAGCACACGAACTTAAAATAACCAACAGGTTACCTCAATCTGTTGAAGTTTCGCTTCGAAAATCTTTTCACGCTCCTCAGGCTGCAAATTTAGAGAATATACTTGTGTAACAATCAAAATTTTAACGTTAAATGGAAAAAGCTTTGTGAAATAACAAACATATGTTTTCTTACCGTAAGAGACCTTCCATCAGTTGCAGGATGAGCAAGAATGAAGACACGATCAATAAGAACTATTACGGGCTCTTTTCCAAGACCTTTCCAAGGAACCTGTATTTCATGTCAAAGCACAACTAAAGAAGTTTATATTCAACAAATAGATTAACAAGATCAGACCACTCTGGTTTCTGGTTGTGTTTTGATCGGATCACCAGTAAAACAAAGTTATGTTGTCATTGTTTAGGGGGGGGGGGGGGGGGGGGAGGTTGAAATGTTTACAGCCTTGTTAGGTAGAAAAGAACCATTGGCCT
Source organism: Erigeron canadensis (assembly GCF_010389155.1). Classification (NCBI taxonomy): domain Eukaryota; kingdom Viridiplantae; phylum Streptophyta; class Magnoliopsida; order Asterales; family Asteraceae; genus Erigeron; species Erigeron canadensis. Next base: position 39,334,979 of record NC_057767.1, read on the forward strand.
TGCAAAGAGTGAATTATGAGAATGATAAGGCACCAACGGAAAGACTAGAAATGAGTTGAGATCAAGTAGTGATAAACTGATAATCTATATCTATAATACCTTATAAAGAGCAACCCATTATTTAAAATCTCAATTAAGGAATTTAACTACCTAAAATACCCCTCTCTTTTATTATATCTATAATACCCTTAATGAAATAATTTAAAACATAAATCACTCAATCCTTAAAATAACTATACTATCTCCTTTAACATCAATTACTTTACATTCACTACCATTGCCGCCCCCACCACCCGTCACCACCATTATTGCCGCCGCATTGCGCGGGCATATGACTCAATAACGATAATTAGGATACCATTATGACTGTTGTAAGTATACTAGAAGCATGGTTTTAAACACTAGTGTAAGGAGAATAATTTTCAGCTTTATTTGTTGGCATAACATCTGGATGAGCAAAGTGTAAGGAGGAGGTACCTTCAATGTTATGGTGCCAACAAAACCAGCTTTTACAGTAACGGGAAGCTTTAGCGAATTCAGAGCCTCTGCCTTCAATTTCAAGTCTTTAAGAACCACATCACCTGAAGATATCAGAACGGTGGGGAAACTTCAATTAAAAAAAAAACACTTATATACCACACGAACTAAGAAAGAGCCTATAACATTGGTCTGAAAAAGTGTTGAAGAAGATTCAATTAGGGTGGAATGTGAGAACGGGGAAGCTGTAAATACCTTTCCAGACACTGATTCTAAGGGCCTCTGATGAGAGTCCATGAACATATTCACCCAAATACCTTCGAAGCAAATGCAATACCTACATTGATTACCAACAGAAAAGCAACGAAGCAATTCATTAATATAAAACAATATATATATGTATATACATAACAATAAATAGAGATGAGCTGAAATGATGATCCATACGTGTGCTTCGAACATGGTGAACGGCACTACGGACGCAAGGAAGGAGGATTTTGTCAATTGATGATAAACAACAACAACTTCTCCTTGTCCATCATCAATCAATCAATTAATCATCTCATTTATCTTATTATTATTATTATTATTATTATTATTATTATTATTATTATTATTATTATTATTATTATTATTAACAAGCAACAAAATTTTGATCCAATTAACGAATCCGGGGACTACTTATATATTTTATTTTATATATATACACAGAAGTAAAGATAGATACAGAAAGATAAAGAGGAGGAAAATCCAATGGAGGGCGGGCGAGGCGATGAAGGTTTGAGTATGTATGGAAATGGACTTCTCTCCTTCAATTCAGATTTCAGAAACACAAATATCAAGGGGGATCATGAGTCAAAACCCGACCCGGAAAAACATAGAGGAAAAACACTAACCCGACCATGTATTTATGGATTAAAATTAATTTTTGAATTAAAATTAATAATTCAGATTCAAAGATTATTTTTTGAAATATTAACGAGGGCTTAAGACGCATGCTGGGATGAATTGAAATACATTGCGTGTAGTAGACGTATTAGAAAGTATTTTGATAAGTATTTTGTTGGTTGTTGGAACCAACTGGGTTGGATCAGTGATTGGAGCTCATGCTTCTGGAAACAGAGGTCATAGGTTTGATCCTCATGCCCAGCAAGGCTGGAGGTCCTTTTCTACCTATGGTAGAACCTGGAAGTAGCCTCTCTACTTTTGGTAGGGGTAAGGCTGTCTACATATCAACCTCCCCATACACCGTCGAAGACGGTATTAGGACTCAAAACCGTGGAAGACGGCATTGGGAGTTACTTACTTAATTACTTACTTATTTTGTTGGTTGTTGGAGGAGAAAGTGAACATTTTTTTAAGAAGTATTGAGAGGGACATGTTTTCAAAAATGTAGTTATGTTTAGTTACGGATGTGTCTGTAATGTCAATGTAAAAGACATTATAATATATGACTGTGGAAGTTATAAATTATATGCTGGTTATATATAATTATAGATAATTCTAATTATAATAAGTATGCATATAATTAGCATGTGAATAATGGTGATATCTTTCTTATCAATGTTGGTTTTGTTAGTATGGTATCTTTATTATTAATGTTGGTTTAATTAGTATAACATGGAGTTGGGTGTTGCTGCCGCTGTTATGGATGTTTTGTATCCATTACTTAAAGAAATGTCGGCGTCAAACAGTAAATGACAATAGGGGAGGTTGGTCTTATTGTAGTTTTGTAGCTGGTGTTGAACAACAAAGTTTCTTGGAATTGTAGGAAAAAGTATATCCATAAATACAATGATGTAAAGTACTTACATTATTAAGTTTCTTTTTCTGAGCACGGTAAGTATGAACATGATTATTGTAAGAGTTCTTTGTAATTTAAGTTGTATATTGAGTCACAATAAGTATGCATCATTTTTAATAACTGATGGTTATTGTAAGAAATTAGTATCACTTTCTTAAAGTCATTATTTGTAATTTAAGTTGTATATCGACTCACAATAAGTATGCATCCTTTTTAATAACTGTTCAGAGGGTGTTTTGTAAGGGTTGAGAAAAGTTCTTTATTCATTCAAATTCAATACATAAAGTCATGAACATGGCAACCAACATTGCACAAAACTGTTTATATGTATGCATCTCGCCATATAAGATATAACATAACAGTTCACACATGTCCTACTAAACCCTTAGAATATAAAGAATACAAATGTTCCCTAAGTTTACATTTATCTTATTGTTTAAAAATCAAAATAAAAAAAAACCCTTGAGAAACATGTGACTACATTTGCTGGCTTGCAGCACCAGCAATATCATCAACGGCTGCTCTAACTATTCTTAATCGTATTTATGTATGTTTACACTGGGCTAAAGCCTGTATTATAATTGAAACGCAAATTATTATCAATACAAAATAAGTGATTACCTGAACTAATAAATGTAACCACATCTGTGGATGGCTAAGAACCCTTTCTTAGATCCTAGCTTGACCCATATGGGAACCTCTACTAAATACTAATAGATATCATGAAATATTTAATCTTTTATATGGTTAGCCCATAATTCATCCGCAGTTTGTTCATCATGTCGGGCATCAACATCGCTAGACTTTTTAGACGCCTTCTCTTTCATGAAGTCCATGGAGCAAGAAGGCAAGCAATTATTACCCCATGAAACAAAAAAAAAACATATTTCGCCCCATCTACAAAGCTCTAAGTACGGATCTAAGCAAATAGTATAAATAGCAACTTATATAAGTAAATACTCACAATTTACTCACACAATCACAAATAACCTCCATAAGCATTAATGGAGGTTTCATTTATACTGATTTTGGAGTTCACTAATAGCACCACTTACTTCAATTGTAGCTAAGATCCTCCGGTGATATTCTAACTCTCATATCTTTTTCTCTACATTTGGTATTTTACTTTTTTGACTGCACATGACCTAACCTGAACTGCTTAGAGAGATATAATAATAAAACTGGCCAAAAACGTGGCTTAACGAAAAGCGAGAATTCCTTGCCACCATTTTTCTCATTATCCCATCTGTAAGTCCCCTTGAATCGGATCGTTAATAGTTTGCTCCAGTTATCCAGAGGTGCGGAATCCCTCTCTATAACTTGGTGATTCACAAGGAAGTCCCTAGATCACCTGCTGCCTCGCAGATCTTCGTCGAGCTAGTGAAACAATCCTTTGACGACCAACCCTGTAATATAACAGTCTATGTCAATAGCAGACTAGATTGTTTGGGCTTAAATGTAATATGTCTTTGTAATGTGATTGTCACTAATGAACTTTAGATTATGCATAGAATACTAGATTAAGTTTAAGTATTGAATGTATAATTAATCTGCTTAAGTAAAGAATACGACCTCGTAATTGCAGGGTCAATTACGAGGTGACTTATAGGAAATACGACCCCGTATTTGCAGGGACAAATACGAAGCTAGAATTGAGAATAAATGGTGTCAGATTCAAGGGAAAAATAACGAGTTTATGGTGTCCTCCTGGTAGAAGCGACACCTAAAACTATCAAATCATTTGGCCTTGTTGGAAATCATTTACAGGGAATGAAACATCATGAATAGGGCTACGCAAACATGTACGGGAGATACACCCAGTATTGAGAATAAATGGTGTCAGATTCAAGAAAAAAATAGCGAATTCAGGGTGTCCTCCTGGTAGGAGCAACCCCTAAAAATGTCAAATCATTTGTCCTTATTGGAAATCATTTATAGGGAATGAAACATAATGAATAGGGCTACGCTAACATGTACGGGAGAGACACCCATTAATGAGAATAAATGGTTTCAGATTCAAGGAAAAAATAGCGAATTCAAGGTGTCCTCCTGGTAGGAACGACCCCTAAAAGTGTTAAATCATTTGTCCTCATTGGAAATCATTTATAGGGAATTAAACATCATGAATAGGGCTACCCAAACATGTACGGGAGATACACCCAGTATTGAGAATAAATGGCGTCAGATTCAAGAAAAAAATAGCGAATTCAGGGTGTCCTCCTGGTAGGAGCAACCCCTAAAAATGTCAAATCATTTGTCCTTATTGGAAATCATTTATAGGGAATGAAACATAATGAATAGGGCTACGCTAACATGTACGGGAGAGATACCCATTAATGAGAATAAATGGTTTCAGATTCAAGGAAAAAATAGCAAATTCAAGGTGTCCTCCTGGTAGGAACGACCCCTAAAAGTGTTAAATCATTTTTCCTCATTGGAAATCATTTATAGGGAATTAAACATCATGAATAGGGCTACCCAAACATGTACGGGAGATACATGTAAGTGCACGTCTATGTTAATAGCATTCTAGATTGTTTGGGCTTATATTTGTAATATGTCTTTGTTATGTGATTGTCATTAATGAACTTCGTATTATGCATAGAATACTAGATTAAGTTTAAGTGTTGAATGTATAATGATATTCTACTAAGAAGATAAGACCTCGTAATTGCAGGGTCAATTACAAGGTGGACATAGGAATACGACCTCGTATTTGCAGGGACAAATACGAGGTGGGACACAATTACGACCTCATAAAGGTGTCGAGCTGGGCAGGATATGCGAAGTCGACTCACTGAAGCCCAAATCGTGTTTCCTATAAATACCAAAACCCTAACAGAGTTTAGGGTCGAACATTTGTCGAATTATCAAGCATATTTGTGCAGGTTAATAGGTCAAAGGTCGTTCCGCTAGCCCGAAGAAGACTTGAGAGGCAGCAGGTGATCTAGGGGCTTTCGTTGTGAATCACCACTTTATAGAGAGGGATTCTGCACCTCTGGATAACGGGATCAAACTATTAACGATCCACGTCAAGGGGACTGATGAGCGTCCAAATTTTGATAAAAACCCCTAGTGAAAGGCTTCATTTCTATGTCTAAACGAGTTAATATTCCGGAACTTTTGGTACTTAATGAATTGCATGTTTATATGGGTTCACGGAAGATGCGAGAGAGGGTAAATGGCATCAAGTAACTCAGGAGGGAAGCCTATGATGATTACAAGACACAAGGAAGTGATTCGGAGCTGAACGAAGAAAACGATTAGTAACTTCTAAAACAAATCAAATCTAAATTAACTAAAATGCAAACTAACTAACTTAAACACTAAATGATGCAAAGAAAATATTTTTGGGTTTTTGGTTTTTAAGAAAATGAAATTACTAGCTAAACCTAATTTGAACTAAAATGAACTAAATTAATTAACTAGTCCTAAAATGCGAAATTGAAATTAACTATCTTGTACCGAAACACAAAATAGGGTTGAATTACACTAACTAAACTAAATAAAACAATGCGTCGCGTCCCCGGTAGCGGCGCCAAAAGACTATGATGTGCGTTTGTTTTACGGGTCTTTAAATTTATATGTTGTACAAGTAACTAAACTAAACAAAACCACACTTACGGGCAGCAAACCCGGTTGATGTAGTATAGGCTAGTGGTAAGCTACAGGATCGTTCGCAGGGACGCGTTGCACTGTTTAATCTATACCTAAGTGTAATCCTAAAGGTTGGAGGTTTTTCACGATTTCCTATTTTAACTAATTAATTGCAGAAAATTAACTCCAAGCCACGCACTAGTAGTAAGAGACTTAACCTAAAAATAGAATTGAATAAGCAAATAACAGTAATTAAATTAACTCTAAGCCACACACTATTTCGGGTTTCGGGTTTCGGGTTTAGGGTTTAGAGTTTAGGGTTTCGGGTTTAGGGTTTAGGGTTTTTTTTTTGGATAAAAGGACTTGCGCCCTTTGGATAATATTACTGAAAAATAAAGAGTTACAAAATAAATGCCTCAAACTTGTTACATGTAGTGACAACTGGTGCTGAAGTAGAAGGAATATCCTGCTGGGGAATAACACTGGTACCTGAATGTGTATCTGGTGTAACCCTAACTGGCTGAGATGAATCTATAGATGCTAATGTGTCCTGGGTGGTCATCGGTGCCTTGCCTTTGGAGTTGGCAGGCTGCTGTGGAACCTTAGGTACATATCGTACCTTGGGCTTAGGAATCTGGATACCCGCTGCAACTTGGGCTTTTTGGCCCTTCTTCTTCTCTTCTTGGGCTGCTGAAAGCCTTGCTCATCCTGTAGGACCTGTGGATCATGTGTCTTAGTGCCAGATGGGCCCACTTCAGTTGCTGGTGTAGTAGCCCCAGCTTCCATTTCTTCAGCAGACTTTGGCCTCTCAACACAATCAAGAAACTTGTGCCCAAAAATAGCACAATGAGAACATCTATCCGGCTTCCAGAGATACTGTAACCTGAATTTCTGCATTTTACCCAACACTAGTGCCTCAACAAAAGCTGGAATATCATGATTTGCGCTAACTTTAATCAACACCCTAGCAAATAGAGCCCTAGCCGACTTTTTCTCAATCATCTCCTCAGTAAATCTATCCAAAGCAACGGGGACCCCAATAACACTAGTGATGTGGCTAAGAATATCATAATCCCACATAGTAGCATCCAAATCATATATATTAACCCACATGTGAACATAACTAGGTCTAATCTTATCATTCTCAATCCCGACTTCATTTCTTCAACAAAACAGGAATATCATTAAACAACCAAGGCCTATTCTTAATCACAAAATCCATACCCTCAGCATTATCAAATTTAAAATAGAATCTACCTTGATTATTCAAGACAACATCAACCAGACCATACTTTTTCCACAATCTAAATGCATGAAAACGAACAAAAGGAAAAGCATGTCTTTTACCAACAAAGCTACCAACCAAAGTCATCAACCATTGCTTACTTTGTTTCACAATGAGATCATCAGGAATAACAGCATGTCTAGTACCTATCTCAGTGAAAACAGGAGGAATGAAACGAAGCTTACCAGTCCTATGTATGTTTGCCGCTTCTTTGAAAAGATTGGCAAATGAGTTAGGTGTTTGATTACCTTTCGGACTAGAATGAGCAAAATGTGAATCAGTGATAGGTGAAACACCATCATCATCCAACACAACTCTGACATTACCATCATCATCAAGTAGATCAGTAGGGCCCGCAGATGAGATATTAATACCATTATGTACATGCAAATCCTGATGTACATTGGCTACATGTGATATTTTATCCAAAAAAACTTCAACATTGATGTTATCATTCGAACTCGCATGAACACCAACACTAAAGGTAGCATCAACTGGATTCGAAAGAGATGGAGATTGAGCAAGAGTCGCACCACTATTTGTTGAGCCAACAAAAGGATTAGGAGAACCCGAAAATGTTGACTCGTTCACTTTGTTAGCTTTTTGGAGTTGTTCTTGTAAAAACTCACTCACACGATCAAGATTAACTGTAGGAGAAACATGAACAGACCCATCAGTCGGTTGTGCATTTGTTGATTTGGGAATCGAGACACCATGCATGGGGGGTGGAGGTGGGGCATCGGATTTTTAAATGAAAAGCTAGGGTTTTCAACATCAAAATTAGGGTTTTCGGTTTGAGTATTGACTTGAATAGGATCGGTAGGGACTGGTGATCCACGACCCGACCCACCTGGGTTTCGAGTGGGTTGAGGCGACCCATCAGCCACCACATGGTGGTACTGTGGTGGTACAGTGGTGGCCGGCGGTGGGGAAACACCAAACAAAGGGCGGCTAGGGTTTTTTGATGAAAAATTCGATTTTTCCACCCCCTGATCGTGAATCTGATTAGAGTTTTCAGCAGATATCCTATCCCCAGCATGACACGTTGCCATAGCCACCCCCTGGTGGCCGGCAGCCACCCCAGATGTGGCGGCGATCGGTGGTTGAATGGTGGCAGAAAGATGTACGGCCGAAATTGGAGAGGAAACGGGTTCAATTGGATCAGATTCAAATGAATTAGCAACAAATGATAAAGAAGATGATGATCTGAGATTATAATTGGATCGAATAGCATCAGAATTGTGTGAAGAAATCGAATCTAAGCCTAGGGTTTTTGGTTCTAAGCCATCAAATTCGATGTCCACATTCTTTGATTTTTTCCTAGACTTCCCACGATCTTTTGGAGGTTTTTTTGGCATGATTAGAAGCTAAAATCAGAAAGGAATTGAAAGGGATTAACGAAAAACAGAATCAATCAACAGAAAGAGGCCGAATTGAATGATTTTTGCTTGAAAAATTCGAACGGGTGCATGAGGGGAAAATCGCCCAGAGAGAAAACATACACAACACCTTTAGGGTTTAGTGTTTAGGTTTTTTTTTTTTGGATAAAAGGGCAAAGCCCTTTGGAATACCATTTATAAAATAACAAAGATATGTACAAATACTACGGGTATACCCATAAGGGAGTGCATTTTACAAGCAAACTTAATGCATATCCCAAACACTAAAGCTATAAACAAGAATTACAACTAAAGCTAGAGTCTTGAAAAGATTATTACAAATTAAAACATAATAAAACCGAAAAACATAAGAAATAGAAAAATAATCTCTGTTGCCATCTAAAGCCCATCTCGAAACACTTTTATTCTCTCAAAATGCTTGGCCCAACAGAAAAACATCTTCAGCCCATCAGAACAAGCCCAACTCCACATATAACACACCAAGTAGCCACAAGCCCATATAAGACCACAAAAACACAAAAATAAACACTTCAGCCCAAAAAAACCATCCTGAATCACCAAAAAAATTCTATAAAAAAATTTCCCTTTATAATCAACAAACCATAAACCCCTCCAAAGGATAGAACAAGTAAACGATTCCCCCCAAAACACTTCAACCCATCCAAAATGCACCCATTGACTAAAAATGTCAAACTTTTAAAAGAAAGTCTGTCAATACACTCCTCAATCAGATACAGTTCCTCTGCCTCAAACATCCCCATAGATGCATCATGATTCTTTTTAAAACATACCAACCTCAGCCAAATTCTATACATGGTGGAACAACACAAATCCATAATTCTAATAGCATTGACTAAAATAGTCAATGCGAACAAAAACTTTTCTGCAGTTTTCAATATCTTCAAAAGACTATTTCTTTCACAAAAACAACACCATTCCACCCAAAATCCAACCCTATCTTTATGATCAAAAATCAGCAGACCAGTTTGACTTTCCAAAGTCAAAACTGCAGAATTACAACTATACATATTATCCTTAAAATTCATTGAATTACTACCACATCTAGTAACAACAAAAAAACCAAAATCATCATATCTGTAAGTTACCAACAGATTACCTAGAACACTCAACAACTTGAAATTTGAGACAAAAAACAACCATACCACCAGCTCATCAGAACCCTCACAAACCTCAAAATACCAAACCAAATCCAATAAAACATCCCAAGAAAAGACCCTCCCAAACCAGTAAACAACCCATACATAGACACACACAAGGCTGGACATGTCTCTGGCACTCCATCTACACCAGAAACAAAATATACAAGCCAAGACAATTACTTGTATAAACAAACAGAAAAAGAGACCAGAATACCAGTTAATCCAAGAACTGATATGAACATCAAACACAAAGAGACACCAGAGCACCCAAATCCATGAGGGATTAGGATGCAACCACATAAATTTCCACCTTATAACTCCAAAAGAGTAAAAGCAAGAGCATTTTCCATGCAGACTCCTAAACCTACTCACCTCTAAACCTATGCTAGCCTGGACAATATAAAAGCTATATAACTCACACATACAAAAGCCTATCAGGGACAATAGGCAGACACAAGAACAGACAATGACTACCCTCCAGCACCAAAAGTCATGCCTAAGAGAAGTAATTCGAATGTCCACTGCTAGCACTAGACCCCAGACACCCCTTATAACAACCAACCTAACATAAAATAAAAGAAACCATAAATCCCAACCATAAGCAGAAGCCCAGTCAAGAGAAATTATTATTTTATCCATTATTAATGTTATTATTAAAATTCTTGCATAAACCCTGATTCCAATCCAAACCCCACAATTTTGCAGCCTCATCAGAACCTCTAGAAGCTTTAACATTCAATCTCAATAACCTCAATCTAACAATATCTTTAATTATCATACATAAATCTTTAACTGACCTCTTTTTGCCCTGAAAAAGCCTGAGATTCCTCTCCTGCCAGATGTAATAGATCATAGCCCCCAAGACTAACTATAAGGTGCCCTATTGTTGCGTGGATCGTAATAAGACGCGATTCGTTATGTCAAGAGTGCGGAATCCTCTTGAGATAACTAGATTGCTATTGCCTTTCGTTGATTAATGAGCAATTAATCAACCCAAGGAGATGCACAAGGCTTGTGGTTCGTGTAGGAGGCTACATGAAGGAACAATTAACCTTATATCGTAAATTCGTAAATAACTCTCAAGAATTCGAAAACGATTAACCTAATTCCGTAGATTAGGTCTTGTATTTATACTAGTTAAGTATTGGATCGTGTGGGCTTAGGCCTTAATTACGTATTAGGCCCGAAACAATTAACAACCGATCTGCCTCGTGCTGACGTCAGCACGAGGTTCATCCTACATGCTGATGACGTCAGCACGAGGGACGATCGTTTGTTCTTTGTTTGACTCGTACATAACATCCAATCACCGTTTAAGTGTTCTACGACACTTATAAACCTTGATTCTATGTTCTTGTACCTGCAAAACAATATATAACACACAAACACAATACAAAACACAAACAGATATAATATTGAAGCTCAAACGTAATCATTAAATATCAACACAATTTCTTATTTAAATGATTACAAACAAGTTCCTAAAAACATAAATGATAATCAAATCTATGTTGCGATTGTCACACCGAATCTGCATCTACAGACTCCCCCTTGACGATTGCAACTAGATCTCTTTAAAGTTTTCAAAACTTGAACTTCAAATCTTATCCATTAAATAAAAGTCTGATGCTATTCGCATGAATTCTCTCTTGCAAACAATGAGCGAGAATGTTGCGATAGCGTCTTTCCTCTACTCTCCAAAAATCTACAACTGAGCAAGGTGTATTCAAAAGTCTTCTTTGATCACCTCTTGACAAATTGACAACCTGCATTGGATCATACATGCGTAGCAACATCTGTTTCTTTGAATCATCAACAAACATCTGTGCTTCGCCTGACTTGATATCTATCTGCCAAAATGTCATCTCCGTCAGCATGTCTTGATCCCATCTGATAGCGGGAACCTTCTTAACACATTTAATTCTTCTTTGAACAAACCTAAATGTGCCATCTGGATACTATTATTTATTGGTAATTTTAGAATATAAACCTTTAAATCCTCCCAATTATCAGGAGCATTGTGCAGATTAGCCATAACCTTCAATTCTGCCCAAACCTTTTTAGCATAATTACACATAAAGAAAAGATGCAGGTGAGAATCCTTTTGAGAATTGCAGAAGCCACACAGAACATTTCTCTGGTTTTCCCAAGGACCTAATCTGTCCTGAGTTTTAAGTTTCCACTTGAAAGCTAGCCATAACATAAGAGAATTTCTAGGAATACATTGACTAAACCAAATCCATTTTACCTATCCAACCTTCTGCCCTTCAGTCTTTAAATCATTCCATACATTGTTCACAGAAAATGGAACAATGACATCCAAATTGTTTTTCCAAACACAAACATCTTTTTTGTCAAAGATTAATAAAGGAGGGGGACTAATAAACAAAATAGGGAATTTAGATTCCCAACCTTCAGGCCAATTCCACTCACCATTTACAATGATGTCAACAACTTTTGAACAATTAGATTACCCACATTCATATATATCCCTATTAGACACCAACCTACTCAGGGGGCCAATAGAATGCCAATTATCATGCCAAAGAGAAGTCATGGAACCATCACCAATTTTAGTCACAATGAAATCTCTAAACAATTCTCTAGACTGCAGGATTTTTCTCCAACACCAACTACTACCCTCCATAGCTTTAATTTCCCAAAAATTTCTTTCTTTTATTTTAACATTCTTTATCCATCTTACCCAAATAGAATCTCTATTACTAACAATGTTCCAAATATGCTTGGAAATCAAAGACAGATTCCAAAGATATAAAGGCTTCAATCCCAAACCTCCACACATCCTTGGCCTACAAACATCTTCCCAACTAATCTTTGCCTTACCTCTTTTCATCTCTCCCCCACACCACAAAAAACCTCTGCATAAACTCTCCATCTCATCAGCAATGCTTTTTGGAAGTACAAAAACTGATGACCAAAACACTTGAAGAGACCTTAAAACAGCAGAAACAAGTTGCAATCTACCAGCCAGGGTGAGAGATTTATTTTTCCAATCTTTAATTCTCCTTTTAACTTTATCAATTAACAAAAAACAATCCTTCTTATATAACCTCTTAGTTAACAGAGGTACCCCCAGATATCTAACAGGTAACTCACCCACATTCAAAGGCATGATATCATGGATTTTAGCCTGCATACTGTTTTTAACATTTCCAAAAAATAAAGTGCTCTTATCCATATTAACCATAAGGCCTGAAATTCCCCCAAACTCTAACATGGCTTCCCTGATTACTCTAACAAATCTATCGTCTCCATGACAAAATAACAAAACATCATCAGCAAAACATAAGTGAGTAATTTTAGAATCCTCACAACCCCAATGATACTCAAACTCCTGGCTAGCCAGAATTTTCCTTTTCAACATTAAGGTAAGAACTTCCATAACCATGGTGAAAAGATATGGGGAGAGAGGATCACCCTGCCTTAAACCCCTCTTTCCTTTGAAGAAACCTTTATGCTCTCCATTAATGGCAATTGTAAAACATGGGGAAGAAACCAGAGTCATAATCCATTCTATCATGCAAGAATGGAACCCAAACCACTCTAAACAGCTTCTCAGGAAATTCCACTCCACAGAATCATAAGCTTTTTGGATATCTAATTTAAAAGCACATTTAGGAGGGCCTCTACTTCTATGATACTTGCTTAATAATTTTTGGGATAAAAGAATATTATCACTGATTTGTCTATTGGGGATAAAAGCACTTTGATTCTCATCAACTACATCACCTAACACCCCTTTAATTCTATTACAAATGACCTTGCTAATACATTTTAAAATCACATTACAACAAGAAATGGGCCTAAAATCAGATACCTTTTGTGTAGTAGCTAATTTAGGCAAATAATAGTAGCATTAACTTCCTTCAAAAGCTTTCCATTATAGAAAAACTCTTTTACAGCATCACAAAACTCCCTGCCAATAATACACCAAGCTGCTTTGAAAAACTTTGCAGAAAAACCATCAGGACCAGGGGCCTTGTCATCAGCAATGTCAAATAAGGCCATCTTAATCTCCACATCTGACACAGCACTAATCATTTTCCAAGCATCAATTTCCTTTATTTTTTTTTGCTAAAAAGAGTCTGAGGATCATGAATAGGCATAACTTGAGAACTTGACCCCAAGACACTTTCAAAATGAGCAATAAATTGTTCTCCAACTTGCTTCCCATAAAAATTATCACCCTCCAAATTCATAACAGATTCAATTATGTTTCTGTTCTGTCTCCCCTTTACAACCTTATGGAAGAATTTTGAATTAAAATCTCCTTCACTTAACCATTCTATCTTTGACTTCTGCTTCAAAAACCTTTCCTCATCCAAAACTGCCTCATTATAAGCTTTCAAACAAACAGACTCTTTTATTCTGGACAACTGATTTGTAGGATCCTTTTCCACATCTGCTTGAGCAAAGCCTAACTCCATTATAGTATTCTTTACTTTCACAAACAAATTTCCCTGATTAAAATTTAACTTCCTTAAAAGAGGCTTCAACTTCTTCATTTTTGAAACAAAGAGTACATATGATAACCTCTAATATCCTCCTTCCAAACTTCTTTGACAATAGGCAAGAATTCCTCCTTAAAAACCAAATAATTAGCAAACTTGAAAGGTCTTAACCTGTTAATCACAATATCAGGAATACTCAAACTGATTGGGCAGTGATCAGATCTATAGAAAGGCATAAAAATGGCATGTGCATTATTGAATTTCTGCATAAACTCAGCATTCCCCATTACCCTGTCCAATTTCTTCATAACACTCTTAGTTTTACCAGGAGATTGATTCCAAGTGAAATGCATTCCTGATTTACAAATATCATCAATTTGCAGCTTTCCCACACAATCTCTGAACTCATCCATACTTCTTGTAATACCAGAAGATCCTACAGAATGCTCCTCAGGACTCAAAGTAGCATTAAAACCCCCAGCAATGATCCAGGGACTCTTTGTTACAAAAAGCTTATGCTCCTCTAACTTCTTCCACAACTCCCTTCTTGGTACCATTTTATGGTAACCATAAATAAAAGAACAGTGAAAACTTTTATTACTATCAATCACTTCAACAAAACAGTGAATTACTTGTTGATGAGACTCCAACACCATAATTCTGACTATATTTGGATCCCAACCCACAAGAATTCTAGTGCCCCTTGAACAGACAGCACTATTAGAAACCCATTGCCAACCACCAAACATTTTATTAGCCACTCTTACTAAGTTATTTTTATAAAGGTGTGTTTCACTAAAACAACAAATACTGAAACTATCACTACTCTTCATTCTAAGAACATCTTCTTGGTTAGTGGAATTAGAAATTCCTCTAATATTCCAAACAAGGATTTTTAATAACATTTTAATTAAATAAAGAATCTGAGGTATCATAAACCACTGGTGATACCTTCTTACCTTCCTTTCCTCCTTCATCCATAAACTGCCCTATACTCCCATTATCAGGACCAACATCCTCAAATTCCTTCACAGGCACAATACCCTTTTCTTTGCACATAACTACATAGTAATCATATTGCCCACAAGTCCAACTATCAATTGTTGGCCTATCAGGGTTTTTTTTATCATTTATATATCTCATCACCACCTCTTTATCCTCTTGATAAATCATATATTCTGTATCCCAGCCATCACCTTCATCTTCTGCATTTTGATCATTCATAATCTCATCATCTTCCATTTGGTTCAAAAAATCATATCTATTTGACAACTCTACATCAGACACACTGCTTTCCTTTCCAACATTACTCTTAGGCTTTTCTCTTTTATCTTCTTTAACTCTATACTCTGGAACCACCTTCACTGAATTCTTATTCTTTTTTAAAGGAAAACCTTTAATGAAAGGGCCAGTTTCATTAATAACAGGACCTTTATTCTTAGGGTTGGAAGAACTCCTTAAATTACCATCATTTTCCACATTTTTCACAATTTTAATTGGAATTGGCTCCTTAACTGGCATTTTTGGTATTCTGTCTCTGATAGGTCCCAAATTCCCACTCATTCTAGGGTCTAGGGTCTAGGGTCTAGGGTCTAGGGTGTAGGGTCTAGGGTCTAGGGTGTAGGGTGTAGGGTCTAGGGTCTAGGGTCTAGGGTTTAGGGTTTAAGGTTTAGGGTTTAGGGTTTTTTTTTGGGTAAAAGGGTATTTACCCTTTGGATAATATTAAAAGAAATAAATGTCTTACAAAATAAACTTTTGGGCATTCCCAAAGGGGAGTGCATTTTACAAAGCCTTAATGCACATCCCAAACAATAAAGCTATAAACTAAGAAAAAAACGACTAACGTCTTACAACAATTATCATTACAATTTATTAAACAACAACTAAGCAAAAAAATGCACAAAACTCTTCTATAGCTTGCAATCCGCGTCATGATCTTTTCCTCATCTTTAAACCAATAAGTCCATAAGTCCATCACCAAAAGCCCAAATAAATGAGCCAGCTTTCTATCAAATTCTTAGTCCAAAAGAATCAATCCATAAATCAAAGTCCACGAGAAGCCAATAGTCCATGACCCATTTCTGAGATCAGTCCACCAAAAACCATTTTGCATAGAAATAAGAAACAGAAGATCAAAAAATCATTCTCATCAAACCAACTGCATTTCCCACCAATCTGAATAATAATAAAATAGTAATCCTTACAAAATTCAAACTCTAAATTCCCACCAAAAACATTTTCTTCCCTTTGTAGTATGAACTGTTTGATCAAAAAAGTCAACATATACCCATCATAGCTAAAATGAATCTTCAAATATGCAGAAAACCTTACAAATAACTCCAATGTCATCATACCTATTCTAACTTTCAAATTAATCTGCAGCAGGCACAAATCAAAATTCCTAACAATTTGACTTGCAAAAGTCAAACCTACCAAATTCATATCATTAACAACAATTAGTTTAGCCATATAATCTGACCAAGCTAATGACAACTTGATCACGACTAAAATTCTATGATGATCCCCACCAATCAGAAAATAACCAAAACTCTTTATTTTTACCTCAAAACTAATATTCAGAACCAAATAAATTCTTAACATTTGACTATCCAAAGTCAAAGCAATATGAACCAATCTGAACCAGCAATCCCATAAGCAAAACAAACTAATAGTCCACCAAATCTTCCTGAACCCATGAACCCAACCTAGAAAATACCCATTCCAATACACAACAGACTCAGACCAACAATCTAGAAAGAAGACAAACAAAGCAAACCTGATTTTCCTGCACAACACACACCTGCAGAAAAACAAAGAACAATCAATAGTACATGACTGTCCCCAAATCAGATATGACTCAATAGAATGCCAATCCTGACAATTGACATATAAAGCTACAAATAAAAAACAGAACAATTTAGTCCATGAGGGACCAAATTGTGACCAAACACACTGAATTTTGCACCTTATAACTCCAACAAGGAAAAAATAGGAGCATACTCCATGCAAGACACCAAGCCTACTCACCACTAACCTATTGCTTGCTTGGACTAAAATGAAGCACTTTAACACACACACACAATGACCCCAAAAAGAGAAGGGCCAGGACACCAAAAAAGCTGAAGTAAACCTCCAACACCAAATACTCAGCCACTGAAGGACATATCGAGTGTCCACAGCAACCACTACCATAACAACCCCCCTTATATCTCCATCCCAAACCAAAGTAGAGATAAGAACCCTCCCAGACACAACCAAAGACCAATAAACATAGGAAAAGAAACCAAGACTGACACAAAAGAAAAATAATGGCCAGATTCTATAAAACCTCCAACACCAGAATCTACATCCTAAAACTCTATTTACAAGCCAGTGGGACAGCAAGCATACTGACTTGTTTACAAGCTGAAATGAAAAAAACAGGAGCATTTGAGTCCATGAGGGACTAAAATGCAAACAAAAGACAACAAATATCATCCTTTTAACTCCAAGAAAAACACAAGAAAAACAAAACTCCATGCCATCTAAACACCCTAAAACCCACTAAACTTATGCCAGTTTGGACCAGAATGAAGTGTTTTGACAAAACCAAAAATAAAATGCCACCATAAAATAAGTGGCAAGAAAAGAAAAATATATGAGTTAACCTCCAACAACAGTGTATTGGTTTGGGGTTTGGGGTTT